>NW_006203419.1:2559524-2563356 GCF_000334495.1 Tupaia belangeri chinensis | reverse complement strand
AAGTCAGACATGTATTCATGGATATGTATATATCAGCTGCACTTGCTGTTGAAAATATTTAGATTAATTAAGATCTTTAGTGACTCAATAAAATGTGGGAGGGGGGCATACAATGCAACCATGGGATACCAGAGACCATGTGGGAGAAGGGTGGGAGATGGCAGAAGGTGAGTGATAGGGAATCAAGGATGGAAATAAAAGCAAAATATGCAGGAAACAAGAAACGGAAAATTATTTGTTGATGATAACACGTATGTTGATGTGCTCAACTGAGCCATTAAACAGTGTATTCTGGATGGAAAATCTCATTTTGTATACTGTAATGATGTACAGTGAATGAATGTAAATAAATAAATTTAAATTTAAAAAATAAAATTAAATAAATGAATAAATAAAATTTTAAAAATAATTATTTTTTAAAAACAAAAGGGAGATCAATAGAATCAAGAGAATATAAAACAAGTAGAAAAAAGGGGAGGGGTTAAGTTCACATATATGGGTAATAACTTGAATGTTATTAGATTAAATTCTCCAAGTAAAAAACACAGATTGATTCAATGGATGAAAAACTGAAATTCTCTATATTTTGCTTACAAGAAACACACCTCATTGGCAAAGATATACATAGACTGAAAGTGAAGCGCTGGAAAAAGTCATTTCATGCAAACACAAATGAAAAAAAAAATAGGTGTTGCTAGAAAATATCAGATAAAATAGACTTTGGGATAAAAAGCATAAGAAGAGACACAAAAGGACAATACATAGTTCTAAAAAGATTAATTCATCAAGAAGATAAACAATCATAAATACTTATGCACCCAATGCCAGGGCACCCAAATATGTAAAAGAAAGACTAGATCTAAAGTAAGATATAAACTACAACAGTGGGAAGATTGTGGCACCCCACTGTCACCACTGCACAGGTTATCTAGACAAAAATATACAAAAAGACACAGGAATTAAGATCATAATCCAAATGGACCTGACAGGCAGATATAGACCATTCCATCCAGCAACTATGGAACACACTTTTTTTTTCTCATCTTCTCATGGAATATTTTCAAAAATTGACCACATAATAGGCCACAAAACAAGCCTATATAAATTTAAAAGTAAAGAAATTACAACCAGTATCTTTTCTGATCACAATGGAATTGAACTTAAAATTGACCACAGGAAGAGTCCTCCAAAATAAACCACAAAGACATGGAAACTAAACAACCTACTGCTGAATGACTTTTGAACTACTGAAGAAATTAAGACTTATATCAAAAGATTCATTGGAACCCGGGTGGGGGACTTGCTGGGTGCTGACCACTGCCCAGGGCCGAATGGGCTATGGGGGAGCCCAGCTTCTTGGTCACGGGAGACCACGTCGGTGGCTGGAGCTGCTGCTTGCGCAGGGTGGGGATGAACGCCGACTGGCTGCTGCTGGAGGATGGACGTGAGGTGACCATAGGACGAGGACTTGGTGTCACATACCAACTGGTATCCAAAATCTGCCCTCTGATGATTTCTCGAAACCACTGTGTTTTGAAGCAGAATCATGAGGGCCAGTGGACAATCATGGACAACAAGTGTCTGAATGGTGTTTGGCTGAACGGAGAGTGTCTGGAGCCTTTAAAGGTCTATTCTATCCATCAGGGAGACCACATCCAGCTTGGCGTGCCTCTGGAAAACAAGAAGAATGCAGAGTATGAATATGAAGTTACCGAAGACGACTGGGAGAGGATGTATCCCTGTCTTGCCCCAAAGAACGTCCAAATGATGGAAAAAAATAAGGGGTTGAGAACTAAAAGGAAGTTTAATTTGGATGAATTAGAGGGTTCTGGGGCTGAAGGCCCCTCACATTTGAAATCCAAACAAAAATAACAAAAATGTCCGGTGACCCTGGACAGCCGGTGAAGTCACATGGGAAAGGTGGAGTGGCCAGTCGGTCCTCTGAATGTTTGGCTCCTAAGGGACTACTTTGGAGTGTACTACTTGGGAGCGAAGCCAGAAGACCCCAGGGACTCATATTTATCCTGGCCCCCCAAAAGTTGTAGAGCTTGTAATAGCTGAGAACACCAGTCTGAAGATCTGTACGTGATGAATGAAACAGTATTGTTACAAGAATTTGCAGCAGACACGTGAATTTAGTCTATGTCATTACCATTATGTTTCTTTCTTCAGAATTAGTGGACCCACATTATCGCCTGTCAATTTATTGGGTTTATTATGTGAACCATCACAGGCAGGAAACGTCTTAGAGTGCCACCACTTACAATAAGTTGCTTTAGTAAGACATAAGTCTTCAATGTTTATTTCATTTACCACTTTAGGATGTTCCTTTTTTATTTTAAGATGAATCAAGCTGTCCTTCTGTCGTTTTTCTTCGGGAGGAAAGAACCACTGTCAGGTAGCCAAACAGAGCGAGTACACCCAGGAAGGGCAGTAACTGAAGGCCTTCTGAAACTGAGCCGGGAAACTCGCATCAGGACAGGAGCCATGTCGGATAGCAGGGAACTGCACCTGAACAGGGTGGGCTGCACGCTCCATCCTGGCCAGTGGTGTCTGCTCCTTTCCCAGTCCCTGCCGCACTCAGCAGAGCTACCACACCTGTGCCTGTGCCAACAGCCTACATTTGTTTTGTTTTGTTTTGTTTTTTGTTTTTTGAGAGTTTTTTGCTATAAGGGTGCATGTACTCGCCAGAAAGACAGACAGAGACAGAGAGACAGAAAACGAGAAATCACCCCCCAGGGGGGATGGCCACGCTGCAATCCCTTCTCCTCCATTCTCCTTTTGGGTTCTTGGGCATGCACACACACGTGCCTGACGTGAGTTTTTAAGCCACCGGGTCCAGGACGCGAACCGCGGTTGACTACGTGGGAGTCCAGCGACATAGTCATTACGCTAACTGCTGGTCCCCTCCAGATTTGTTTTTTGTTTGTTTGTTTGTTTGTTTTTTGTAGACATTTTCACTATAGGGCGCGTGCGCTCGCCAGACAGACAAAGACATAGAGACAGAAAGCAAGAAATCACCCCCCGGGGGGATGGTCACTCTGCAATCCCTTCTCCTCCATTCTCCTCTCGGGATCTTGGGCACGCACACACACGCGCCCGACGTGAGTTTTAAGCCACCGGGTCTGGGACGCGAACCGCGGTCGACTACGTGGGAGTCCAGCGACATAGCCATTACACTAACTGCTGGTTCCCCAGATTTGTTTTTAATAAGAATGAATGAGGTAGTTACAGTGCAGCATTCACACATGTACTAACTCTACTTGTGTCCGGTGACACTTGTTTGCCGTGTGGCTGACTCACTGGCAGTGCGATCTGAGTAGACAGACACACATCAGCCTACCTGGTTGCCTGCGTTTAAGTCCTTAATTTTGAGAAGGGAGGAAATGCTAACCCCAAGAACGATTCCAGGACCGCTTGTCACCCCTCTGGATGGGATTGTGGTGACTTGCCATGTGGCCTTGGGAACTGTGCCTAGGTCCTAACTGCGCCGAGGAAGTAAGCATGACGGTTCTTATGTGTGTGTTTCCGTTCTCACCGCAGGCCGTGACCTTGAACTGTGCCCACAGTTTCTGCTCCTACTGTATCAATGAGTGGATGAAGCGGAAGGTAGAATGCCCTATTTGTTGGAAGGACATCAAGTCCAAAACCCACTCCCTGGTTCTGGACAATTGTATTAATAAGATGGTAGATAATCTGAGCTCAGAAGTGAAAGAACGACGAATTCTCCTCATGAAGGAACGAAAAGCAAAGAGAATGTCTTGAAGACCATTGTTCTAAGAGCTGGTGTAGGACAGACTACTGGACAGTGGGAGCTTGCAATGGGCTGGAA
>NW_006203419.1:2557825-2559447 GCF_000334495.1 Tupaia belangeri chinensis | reverse complement strand
ACAGTACTAGGGAGAAATGTTCACCTGTTTAAATATCCATTTTGTAAGACAAATAATAATGTGATTGAATGTATGGAAGAAAATGAAATGGAAAAAAAGAATAAAAGTAAAAAAAAATTAAAAAAAGAATACAAAGGAGATCCTTCATCAACTGTTGCTAAATCTTCTCTTATATTTTTGTGCAATTTCTTGACATAATGGTCATATGCATTTTAAGTATACTAAGGTTTTCTTTTGCTCTGATCACCTTGGTCCTATTCGTATTGCAAAGTAAATGTAGCACCAAAAAAAAAAAAAAAGCCAAAAAAAAAAAAAAAAAAAAAAAAGATTCATTGAAAATAATGATAATGAACACACTACTCTCCATAACCTTTGGGACACTATGAAAGCAGTCATAAGAGGGCAGTTTATAGTCACCAGTGCTCACAAGAAAAACATAGAAAAGAGGCAATTAAATACCATTGCATCTTAAGGAACTGGAAAAGCAACAACAAAAATCCCCAAAAATAAAAAAATAAATAAATTAATGATTAAACAGAAAATAAATGAAATAGAGAATAATAGAACTAGGCAATAAAAAACTGATTTTTTGAGAGGATAAGCAAAATTAACAAACCATTATCTAGTGATGACAAACCAGTAGCTAATTTAGTAGAGTCCACCAAACCATTCAGCCATGATAGACATATAGCATAGTAAGAAACAAATCTCTGTTGCTGGGTTTGTTTGTTATTTCAGCATAAAGTTATTCATCCTGATTAATTTACACCCTAAACCAAGACAAAAAGCTCCCACTTGCCTTGTAATTACCCAATGAGAAATTACTCATAACCACCTTTCCAGAACGAAAAAGATAACATCAGCCCCTTCCTATCAATCTAACGAGCAGCTGGTTCTTTCTCTGGATGAAAATCAGAACCTATTTAAGAACCACTTGTAAAACTTTAGTGCTATGCACAATGCTTGACCCAGAATAATTAAAATTCTAGACATTCTAAATATTTTGAAGCTTGCCATAAGCATTCTTAGATGGGAGTCAGCCCTATAGTGTAGCTGTTAAACTCTGTGCATAGGGAACCAGATTCTACATGGCTAAACACAGTTTGAATCTTGGCCCTGGCAGATTGGAAAACACACTGGGTACATGTCTATGTGCATGCTCAAGATGCCAGGAGGAGAATAGAGCAGAAAGGACTGCAGCATGGCCATCCCCCCCAGGGGTTGGGGTTTGCAGCGGCCTGGAAGACTCTGGATGTGACTCGGGCCATCTGGAGGTCATCTGAGAAGCCACACGGCACAGACTGAGCCGGGAAGCCCTCTGTCTCTCGCCTTCCATGTTGGCCAGCCTTGCTGCCGCCATTGCCTGAAGGCTCATCGAGACTCATGACACCGGCTGCTTCAGGATACTTAATAGACTGCTTCTCTACACGTTGAATGGAACATTCGGGTTCTGTTTGTTTATTATTAATATTTTTATTTTTGTTGTTGTTATGGTTTGATGCATCAAAAATACCTCTGTCCACATTTGTTTGGGGCAGGTTGGGTGTACTCCATGGCTGCCCCTGAAGGTAGCCTCTATTTTGAGAGGATGGCTTACCTCTTCTTTGTGAAAATAAGATGTC
>NW_006203419.1:2533065-2557677 GCF_000334495.1 Tupaia belangeri chinensis | reverse complement strand
CCATTGCATCTTAAGGAACTGGAAAAGCAACCAAAAAAATCCCCCAAAATAAAAAAATAAATAAATGTAATGATTAAACTGAAAATGAATGAAATAGAAAATAATAGAACTAGGCAAAAAAATCTACATAATAAAAAACTGATTTTTTGAGAGGATAAGCAAAATTAACAAACCATTATCTAGTGATGACAAACCAGTAGCTAATTTAGTAGAGTCCACCAAACCATTCAGCCATGATAGACATATAGCATAGTAAGAAACAAATCTCTGTTGCTGGGTTTGTTTGTTATTTCAGCATAAAGTTATTCATCCTGATTAATTTACACCCTAAACCAAGACAAAAAGCTCCCACTTGCCTTGTAATTACCCAATGAGAAATTACTCATAACCACCTTTCCAGAACCAAAAAGATAACATCAGTCCCTTCCTATCAATCTAACGAGCAACTGGTTCCTTCTCTGGATGAAAATCAGAACCTATTTAAGAACCACTTGTAAAACTTTAGTGCTATGCACAATGCTTGACCCAGAATAATTAAAATTCTAGACATTCTAAATATTTTGAAGCTTGCCATAAGCATTCTTAGATGGGAGTCAGCCCTATAGTGTAGCTGTTAAACTCTGTGCATAGGGAACCAGATTCTACATGGCTAAACAGTTTGAATCTTGGCCCTGGCAGATTGGAAAACACACTGGGTACATGTTCTTGTGTGCCCAAAATCCTGATGGGATGGAGAAATGGAGGAAAAATTATTGTGGTATGACCACACTCCATTGGGTGATTTCTCTCTATCTCTGTCTCTCTAGTATACATGCCCTCCAACAGTAAAAATTAAAATCCTTACATGGTCTAGCTGCAGTGATGCAAGCAGAGAAGTACCACTACGTGATGGCTAACACCACATAGGTGGCCCAGGTTCAGTTTCCATCCCAACCAAAACAGGCCAGCTGTGGTGATATGTGCCTGTGATCCTAGCTGACTGGAAGGCTGGTGCAAGGGAATTATGGCATGACAAGACCCTGTCAAAAATACTTTCTCTCTCCCTTTCATGCTTATGCACATTCTCTCTCTCTCTGTCTCTGTCTCTCTCTCCCTCTCTCTCTCTCTCCCCCCTCATAAAAAATATCCTTGCACACAAGCACATGTACCCAGTGTGTTTGCTCTTTTTACATTTTACATTAGAAGTCCCAACACAAAGGTCCTAAACAGAAAGGAAATGTGTTAACTCACATCATGGCAAATACAAGATAGGATAAGTGTCGACTCCATTTCTTGGATATTCCATTGTCTCTGCCCTCCTCTGTCAGGGCTTTGTTCTCCACTGCTTCTCAAGATAGCAAGATGGTGCCCAACAGCAATTGGGGAAGTGTGTTTCTTTGTTTAAGGTCTGGAGGACACAGTGAGCCTTTAATCTGATAATAAAATTTTTCTTCAGGCTCATTTGACCAAGTTAGGTCATGTCTCCAGTCCTGGACTAAAAACAATTGTTAAAAGAATGCCAAGTGTTGATTGCTTCATTCATCAACACTTACTAAGCACTGAAAGTGAGGTATTATTCTTTTTCCTTCTTAAAGTTTATTTTATTTATCTATTTCATGAGGAAAAAAAAAAAAAACAAAAAAAAAAAACAGAGAAAGAGAAGAGTCCTTGACAGTGCTTCATTCATCAACACTTACTAAGCACTGAAAGTGAGGTATTATTCTTTTTCCTTCTTAAAGTTTATTTTATTTATCTATTTCATGAGGAAAAAAAAAAAAAAAACAGAGAAAGAGAAGAGACCTTGACAGGGTCTCATCATGTTGCAATCCTTCCATTCAAGTCAATGTGGAATACTAACCCGGGCCTTCCATTTGGTTCCAGCATCAAGCAGCTGGACCTCACCACATGTACCACCATGACAGGGCTAATGTGAGGCATTATTCTTAGTTCTGTGATTGTGGGGACTTAAATCTGGGTTATCAACACATAGTGAGAGAGGAAGGATGGGTTTTCTATGAGTGGTTTAAACTAGTCAGAACCAATCCACGCTTTTCCCATCTCCATCTGGCACTGGGACATGCTTCTTTTACTGGAATGGATTAAGTGAATAGGGAAGGGAAGATAGAAGCACAATGTTGGAATTCTGCCAGGAAATGGAAGTGAAAGTGGATGATCAATCAACAGTGCATATTCTACTTCTCTTTCTAACAGGATTCATTTTTTGAGGTATGCGACAATTTAAATTAATTTTCCCCAAATCTGTTAACCAGTTGCCATAGCTCTCTCTTAGATCAAAGCCTTCATAGGCTTAACTCCTCTCATTTAAAAGGCTACCACCTTTTGACATTCAGCTACTCCCACCTTCACCAGCCAAATCCATGAGATTCCTTCACCCCTCTCCTCTGAATCCCTACCTTGTCCAGAAACAAGCTCCTCAGACCTACTTCTTTAAGTTTTGGCCATGACACCAGTCTCAAGAGGCAAGGCCGTCTGCCTTCCATTTTCAATTATTTATTTTAATAATTATCTTACTGGAAAAGTAATACCCCTCATTATAGAAAATTTTAAAAGTCAAAGTAGTCAAATGAATAAAAATAATCATCCTCGCTTCATAAATATTTTGGCCAACAGCCTTCCCGTCTCACTTCCATTTATTTTTATGTAGTTAAGAGCATGTTGCATACATAATTTTATTACTTGACTTTTACTCTCCATATAATATTTATATAACATTTCTCCATATGTTTTAAAGAATTATTTTATTTTATTTTATTTGTTATTATTATTTTTTAATTTGGCCAGAGAGGTACAGACAGACAGAGGAAGAGAAAGAAAGCAAGCTGCCAGGTCTGGTACTTGAAGCATGGTCAGCCATGAGGGAGTCCAGCGCCTTAACCACCATCTCACTTGCTGGCCCCATTTGTCCATATTTTAACAAAATATTCATAAATATTTTGTCACTTAATGATATCCTACCATTAGATAGGCTATCATTTATTCAATCTTTCCCTTTTTGTTGATCATTTATTTTGTTTTCAGCTTGTTGCTGTTATGATGATGACAATATCTTCATGTAAAAGCTATTTTCATCACTGAATTGTGTCCTAAAACAGAATCCAAGATACAGAGTCACTAAATCATTAGACATAAAATTCTGTCTTGAGCTGCCTATAGGTTCATGTACCTACTATTTGAACAGAATCCCAACTTGCTTCCTGGCTTTAAGTTTTAAGCATATTTCCTTAGCATTTCTTTGATTTATTAAAGTTAAATCTACTTTTCTTGAAATTGAAAAATACAGTAAAAAACACATAATTAATGACCATAGTAAACTATATAGCATCAGAGTTTCATGCCTTAAGTTAAACATGTATTCATAGATAGGTATATATCAGCAGAGCTTGCTATCGAAAGTAGTTAGATTATTTAAGAAATTCTGTGAATCAATAAAATGTGGGGGGGAAAAGGAATGGAAAACAACTATGGACACCTGAGATAGTGTGGGAGGAGCATGGGAAATGGCAGAGGGTGAGAAATAGGGGGCAAAAAATATATATATATATACATATGTATATGAAACTAGAAATGGAAAATTATTGACAATAACATGTATGATTAAGCTACTATGCAGCATCTTCAGGATGGGAAATTACATTATGTATCTGTGACAATGCTCAGTGAATAAATGTAAATTAATTAATTAAAAAAATAAGAAAAAAAACTCATAGCTTTCTCTACATATTGTGAAAATGTTCCAAAGAGATTGCACTATTGACACTTCCCTTGCCATTTATGAGAAATGCTGTTTTAATGCATGTATTAGTTTCCTGACAACTTATTATTAACAAATTACTATCAACTTGGGAGCTTAAACCAACACAAATTTATTCTCTTAGGTTTCTAGAGGCCAGGGATCTGAAATCAGTATCACTGGGATAAAGAAAATGTATTAGCAGGACCAATTCCTTCTGGAAGCTCTAGGGGAGAATCTGTTTTATTGCCTTTTCTAGATTCTGAAGGCCACCTCCATTCCTTGGCTCATGATCCATTCTTGTTATTCTTCTATAGATAAATATCTCTCTGCCTCTTTCTTGTAAGGATATTTGTAATTACATTTAGAGCTTTCCTGGATAATCCAGAATAGTCTCTTCATTTTAAGATCCTTAAATTGATTCCATTCACAACATCCTTTTTGCTTTGTAAGGTAACATTATACATAGGTTCCAGAGATTAGGACATGAATATCTTTGGAGGGCTTTATGCAGTCCTTGCCAGCATCAGGTATTACCATTTTTCTTTTACTTTGGATTAATTTGATTGGTGAGACATAAAGAAGCAAAGACAAGTGCATTTACATTTTATTAGACATTTAAATTTTTCTTTTGTGGCTTGTCTGCTAATCTATTATTTCTTTAGGATATTAATATCATACTTATCAAATCAAGCCTTTTTATATGTATCAAGACCATCAAACTTCAGTGTGTGTATTGCAAATATTTCTCTCCCTGTTGATGTTAGTATTTTCATCTTTATGTGCTTTCAGTAGCTATTTTTTCCTTTATACCCTTTTGTAATCTTTTACAATTTACATATAGTAAAGTTTTCTCTTTTAGGATACAGTTCTATGATTTTTGACAAATGCATAGAGTAAGAACTCTTCTGTTTTTTGACTGTAGTATTCATACTCTTTCATAACTATTTTGATTTTTATTTAATTGTGGTGGGGTAGAAATAGAGAGAGGTACAGACAGAAGTTTTAAATATTAGCTAATAAAATTTGTAACTTTTGTTTTATGATTTCTTTCTCCCTACCAAGTATTCCCCAACTAGAAATTATTTCATATTTTTATAGTCTTTTTCACATTATATTTCACTCTGTAACCCATTGAAATTTATTTTTGTATAGCGTAAGATAAGACTCTAAATTGATTTTTTTTCCAAATTGCTAAACTATTGTCTTAGCACCATTAATTGAATAATCCAATTCTTCCCTATTATTCTGCAATTCTTCCCAAGGGGACATTAAATGATACAATTTCAGAAAGCTAAACAAACTCTTACAGCTTTTTAAATACTAAATTTTCTTGCTCTAAAATTTTAAAAAATAATCTTTGCTAACTTAAAATCTTTATTATTAATTTTTAACATAATCAGGTTTCCATACCTAAATAAGAAGCAGTTGATCTTTTAAAATTATTTTCTCCCCAGCTCTTCAATGGAGCTAAGTGAAAAGAAACAAGTTTAGACAACCAACTAGTGTTTATCTATGGATTGCAGATAACTTCTGTGTGAATTTTTTTAATTGGTGTTGGATGGAGTATCCATCCACTTGGGTGCCCAAGTGTGTACATGACTGCATATCTCTTTGTGTTTGTGTGTGTGTATGTGTGTGTGTGCTTAAGCTTTTTTGCCTCAAAGTGTGGTTCCCCAACCAGCATCATTAGCCTCAACTGGGAGCTTTTAAAAATTAGAATCTCAGACTCCAGCCCAATTTACCAAGCGGAAATGTGCATTTTTAACAAGATCCCCTGGTGATTCATGCACATATTAAAGTCTGAGAAGCACTAGCTTAAGCGTAGCCTACTGATTGACTTTGCTAAAGTTCCCATTTCAATAAGTTCTCCATGCAAAGCAAGCTCAATTAGTCACAGCAAAGAGACAGAGACCATCCAGTTAACTCTATTCAGGGGGACTAAGAGACATCAAGACAGCTCCAGGGAATGAGTTGTTTGGTGCCCCTTCAATATGAAGAGTTCACTAGTTTTCAATCTTTTATATATCATTAATGCAACTCAGCCAATCACTTGGACTCTGCTTCTTTCATTCTTTTTAACCTTCTTAATGTTTTCCCTAATACTGATTGACTGGTTCTTTCTATAATTTCCTGGTGAAATTCTATATGTAGTCAGGTTGCCGTAATTATTCATTTCCCCCTTTGAATGTCATGCACACTTGACATAACAGAGAGAGAGAGAAATCAACACCCCTCTCCCTGCCCCAGGGTAGATAGCCATGCTGCAATCCCATCACTTCCATTATCCTTTAGGGTTTTAGGGCATGTATGCACATGTGCCCAGTGTGATTTTCACGCCATAGGATTCAGGACTCAAACCGTGAAGCTGGCCACTTGGGATCCAGCCACCTTAACCTCCATGCCACCTGCTGCCCCAGTGGACTTTTTCCTCTTATCAACTAGAATGATGCAATCTCCCTTAGAAGGGCTTATGGGTGTGGAAGGCCTAATTGTTGTTACACATGCTTTTCTCGTACTTAAAGAAGATAACCCTGGTCCATCAGAGCATGAGATCTGAGTTCTGATCACCAGGGGTAGAACTGAATTTGTTGAACAATTCACAATCTCTCCCAAACACTTGTTTTTGTGTGCTCGGTAAAGACTTAACTGTACTTACTAATAAGAGGTCACTGAGTGCTCAGGGAGTTAATGTACTATCTCACTCATAAATCAAACCAATAGTCTTATCTACAACAATTCATCATTTGCCCCATAAAACCAACCAGATGTGAACTTTTCACCTATTTTCCTTACACTATTATTTCTTTTCTGGTCAAGCATTTCTTTCTTTTTCTTTTTCTTTCTTTTCTTTTTTTTTTTTTTTAGAGAGATTTGCTATAGGATGTGTGAAATTACCAGAAAAAGATAGAGAGAGAGACAGAGAGACAGAAAGTGAAAAATCACCCCCCCCAAGGGGGATTACCACGCTGCAATCCCTTCTCCTCAGCTATCCTCCCGGGATCCTGTGCACACACATACATGCACCCAACTTGAGTTTGAAGCCATGGAGTCTGGGACTTGAACTGCAGTAGGCCTTGTGGGAGTCCAGTGATGTAACTGCCACGCCATCTGCTGGCCCTATGTGTTTGATTCTTAAGCCAGTCAGTAGGCACTACTGTCTTTGCTCCATATGTAAGTTAACATCTCAGTCACTCTAAACTGCTTCTCTATCAAGCAGATATGAGCACGATTTCCAGGTGGTTGAGAGAGAACAAAAGCTGGTATCACAGTCCAACTCCCAAGAATTTGTCTCAGACCTAGCCTTTGCTCTGTCCACACCAAGAGTTAGGAATGATTTTGACCAAAAAGCGCTATTTACTAAGCATCTACCAAACTGAGAATGAAATAGAAAGAGATCTAGTCCCTCCCTTAGAAAACTACTAAGAAAATAACCAATTCATAGTAAAGAGATAAGCATGCACATGTGCCCAGTATGAGTTTGAACAAAAATTATAACACTGTCTAATGTGATTCTGAAACTATATAGAGAAAATATTTAAGACAATTATATTCTTTTTAAAATTATCTCATTTTTATTTATTAATCCATTTATTTTAATTTGTTTTTTTAATTTATTTATTTTTTTATTTACATTTTTTAATAAATTCAATCACATTATTTAGCTTACAAGGTGATCATTTCAATATGTGAACATTTCTCCCCAGTCGAGTTGATCCAAATACAACAACACTACCTCCCTGTCTCAACAATGCTGTCTTCGTGTCCCTCCTTCAAATGTTTTTCCCCAGGCCCCACTCCTCCACACACACCACATCTGGCATTCACATCCACCTCTTGTGTTTGTACATCCTTTAGCCTGTCCGTTTCAGTTATAGAGTGCGGACATTCAGTATATATTAAGTGGGGACATACAGTGACTCTCCTTCATAGCCTGGCTTGCTTCACTCAGCAGTAAATCTTCCATATTCTTCCACTTTCTGTCAAAAGCCAGGGTTTTGTTGTTCTTAATGGCTGAATAGTATTCCATAGAGTATATGTGCCACAGTTTTTCAATCCATTCAGCCATACGAGGGCATTTGGGTTGGTTCCATGTCTTTGCAATCGTGAAAAGTGCTGCAATAAACATCGATGTGCAAGCGCTTTTCCAAAGAGAAATTCTTCTGTCCTTTGGGTAGATGCCAAGAAATGGGATTATTGGATTAATTTGACCAGAGAGAGATACAGAGACAGAGAAAGTGAGGAAGCAAGCCACCAGGTCTGGGATTTGAACCGTGGTCAACCATGTGGGAGTGTCCAGCACTTTAACCACCATACCATATGCTGGTCCCCGACAATTATATTCTAAGTGAGGAAGGATAAATGGGTATAAGGACAGTAAGATTTCTATACTCATTCAGGCTGGTAAAACATTAATACCAGCAGACTGCTACAAGTCAGGCATATAGAATATAACACCTAGAACAACCATTGAAAACCTATACAAAAAGATACACTCAAAAACACTGCAGATAAAAAAATTGAATTAATAAAAATGTTCAACTACTCCAAGGAAAAGAAAAAATAAACAGAAACAAAAAAACAGAGAGGACAAACATAAAATAAAAAATAAGGGATCAGCAGATGGCATAATGGCTATGTCACTGAATTCCCATGGAGTCGACCATGGTTCGAGTCCCAGACCCAGTGACTTAAACTCACACAGGGTGCATGTGCATGCATGCCCAAGATCCCAAGAGGAGAATGGAGGAGAAGGGATCGTGGCATGGCCATCCCCCCAGGGGATGATTTCTCACTTTCTGTCTCTCAGTCTCTCTCTTTCTTTCTGGTGAGCACACATACCCTATAGCAAAAACCTCTCAAAAAGAAAAGAAAAAAAGAAAAGAACAAAGAAAGAAAAAGAGACAGAGAGACTAGGAAAAAAAGAAAATATCAGCCATAAGCTCTAAAATATGTTGATTCACCATGAAAGTCATGATTTTTTAAATGTTTTTCTATTCAAAAATGCATCATGATTTTTCTGATGACCCAATATTTTTAAAAATTACATTAAATGTAAGTGGTCTAAATGCCCCTATTGAAAAACAAAGAATAACAGAATGTGTATTCTTAATGACCTAACTATATTTTACCTATAGAAACTCAATTCAAATATAATGATATATGTAGGCTAAAAGGGAAAATATGAGAAAACATATACTGTGTAAACACTAATCTAAAAAAAACACAAGTAGCTACACTAATTTCAAAAAAATTGACTTCAGAACAAAGACCAAAGACATTATATAATGATAAAAGGGTCAATCCAACAAAAATATATAACGATCATGAATGAGTATGCCACAAACAACAGAGCTACAAAACAGGTGACACAACAACTGCTAGAACAGAAAGGAGAAGTTGTAGAAATACAATTAGAGTTGATGGTTTGAACACCCCTTTCTCAGCGATTGATAGAGCAACTAGACAGAAAATCAGCAAGGATATAGAAGAACTCAACATTATCAGCTAACAGGATATAATTAACATTTTACAGAACACCCCTCCCAACAAAAGAATACACATTTATTTCAAGTTCCCATATAACACATGAGGGGCTTCAAAAAGTTCACAGATGAAGCCAGGAGATGGTGTAATGGTTACAATGCTGAACTTGCACATGGCTGACTGCAATTCAAATTCTGAACCCAGCAGCTTGAAATTCACATCAGGCACATGTGCATGTGTGCCCAAAATCCCAAGATGAGAATGGAGAAAAAGGGATTGCCACATAGCCATCCCCCCAGCATGAGATTTCCTGCTTTCTATCTCTCTGTCTCTCCAGTGAATGCATGTGCCCTATAGCAAAAATTTCTCTCTAAAAGAAAAAGAAATCACAGAAAATAGAATTAAAGTTTATTTTGATGCTAAACTTTTTAAAAGTCCATGCATAGTTTTTCATAATGCACGTTTTCCATAAACCTTATGAAGACCTCCTCATATACTAACTAAAGTAGACCCTACCCTGGGCTGTAAAATGAACCTCAAGAAATTTAAAGAGTTGAAATCAAGCACAGCGTGTTCTCTGACTACAACAGAGTCAAACTAGAAACCAATGACAAAACAATAACAGGAAAATCTCTAAACACTCAGAACCTAAAATATTTACTTCTAAACAATCAATGGGTCATAGGAAAAAGTCTCAAGGGAAATTATTATTATTATTTTTAGAGATATTTTTGCTATTGGGCCTGTGCGCTCACCAGAAAGAGACACAGAAACAGAAAGTGAGAAGTCAACCCCCCAGGGGGATGGACACATCTTTTCCTCCATTCTCCTCTCAGAATTTTTAGCATGCACACACATGGCCCTGCCATGAGTTTCAAGCCGTTGGATTCAGGACTGAAACCATAGTTCACTAAGTGGTAGTCCAGCCACCAAACCATCATGCCATCTGCTGGTTCCTCAAGGGAAATTTTTTAAAACACACACACACACACACACACATCAAACTGAATGAAAATTAAAATATAACTTTTCAAACTTTGTGGTGGTCAAACAGATTCCAAAGATTAGAGAACACCCTCAGAGTCTCCGTACTTGTAACAGAAAGTCTATAATCTTTCTGTTCATATTCTGCTAATCAGAGTGAGGTTGTGGGAAACGACCTTATATAGTACTACAAATACTAAATAAATTCCTATCCTATGGCCCAGAAATCTCACTCTTTGATATACAGATAATGAAAATGCTGGGTCAGGCAATGGTACAGTGCTAACACAACTGAACCTACATGGGAATGGTCCCGGATTGCATCCCAAGACTTCCCTGTGCACACCAGGTACACACACACATGCCCATGATCCAGGCCAGCTGAAACTAGTGGGCGGCAGCATAAAGATCCTGTGGGGCTCTCTCTATCTCCCTCTCTCTGAAGGAAGAAAAAAACTTTTTAAATAATAATGTAATAGTGTAAACACATCAGAATATGCAAAAATTTTTCATAGTAGCTTCATTCACAATAGCAAAAACCTGAAAACAATTTGAACATCTATCAAAAGCAGAAAGGATAAAATAAACCATGATAACATCATAAAATGAGATACAATACAGCAATGAAAAAGAATGAACTACTGCTACACACAACATGGACCAATCTCACAGATATAATGTTGAAGGAAATATGCAAGATACAAGCATATACACTAAATGATTCCGTGTATAGGAATTTCAAGAACAGATAACATTTATGTATGATATTTAGAAGTCAATAGAGTGATTACCATTAAAAAGGAAGTGACTAGGAAGAAGGCACAGACAGAAGAGGACTTCTAAAGAAACAGGTGTTCTCCCCAATCATATTTTTTCTCTATTACTGGGCACTGGTTACATGAGTGAGTTCAATTTGTGGAAGTTCATCAAGGAGAACACTTTGGTCTACTTTTCTGAATATAAATATATGATACAGATTAATAACAACAAAAATTTTAAACCAAAAAAAAAAAAAACATCTCATTAACAGAAAAGCTAGAACTACTCCTAAAACCAAGGCCTTTCTCTCACAACTAAAAGAGTTTCCATGAAACAAATTCCTTGCCACACTTCACTTTAGCCAGTCCCAACCAAAGCTAATTGCTTCTGTGCTTTAGTCTATTGGAGATTGGACTCTGCAGTCTCTCATCCTCACCAGTATGTGAAGTCAGCTACTGGTCTGACCTGGATCATTCCTGTGGCATCCCTTTCTGCCCTCCCTGCTCTGGGTGGGATGTAGCTGCCAGGATTTCAGCCTCCCTTTCACCAATTTTTTTCTCTTCTGGTATTTCCTTGAGCCAAATGTTCTTTGAGTCTTTGGCCAATCTTCCTGAGCTCTTTCCAACTTCTGTTTAATTCCTTCAATGGGTAAGAGTGTTCCAGATTCAGGATGAACAGATGGATGCTTGTGAAATGAAATTCACATTGTCATTATGAGCACTTGGTGCTCATTGCAAGGTCAAATTATAGAACCACATAGAATCAAGGCCAGGAGAGACCTCTACTCTACAGGAGATTCGAGGGTTATGTGCCCTCAGGGCTCCAGCTATGGGTGGGCTGCACTCAGGGGCCCCCTCTACCTCTCTTGCTTATCTCCTTGAGCTGATAATAACTGTTTCTGGAATAATATTTGACACTGGAATTCCAGGTTCGTCTAATGACCAGAGTAAGGTACCCTCTGAGACCAGGAATGCTGACCAGTCTGACATGCAGAGTTCCATCCACGGCTTCAAGGGGCAGATCAAGATTTAGTTCATTACCCCTAAACTAAGTTTCTTTCATTGGGAAACAGATCAAGTGCTGTGTCAGGACAAAAGTATGCAGTTGCCCTGGCAAAATATACCCAACCAGCCACTCTGACTCAATGAGAAAAGATGTAAGTTTTGGCTGGGGAGAGCAGCACTTTCTCCTACTATCCAAACCACTTTATAGTAAATGTTCAAGTCAAGACACAGCTTTCAGCAATAGTCAGTACCTAACAAACTTCAGGGTCATTACAATCTCTCTCCTCTGTAGCCAGAGATTGCACTGAGAAATTCCATTCCCCAGGCCCTCCTGTCCTTTTCTTTGGCCTCAGACTGTTCCAGTTTGTGTTGCTATAACTGAATATCTGAGTCTGGGTGATTTATAAAGAAGAGGTTTGTTTGGCTCACAATTCTGGTGTCTGGAGAGTCCAAAGGCATGGTGCCGGCCTTGGGCTAGTCCCTGGTGCTATGTCACAACATGGCCAAGAGAAGCCGAGAAGGAAGCAGGCTCATGCAGAGGGAGCCGTGGGCAGTCAGCTTACTTTTACAACAACCTGCTTTTGCAGGAACTATTGGGTTGTTGGAAAAGTCATGACGTATTTTTGCATAGAACAATATAGAAAATACACCTATAAAATATAGAAAATACATCTATAAAATATAGAAAATATGTTCCAATGACCCAATATTTAGTGAGAATGTTCTCACTTCAGAGACAGCATTAATTCCCAAGCACCTCCCAAGCACTAGGACCTGCCCCCTAATAGTGGTGTCAAGTTCCAGCATTAGTTTCAGCAGGGCCACGACATTAAATTCATAGTATAGACCTACCTCTAAGTCCAGGTACACCTGGGTCTCAATATCACTGTCTCACAGCCCTCACAGGTACAATGAGCCCCAACCATCTCATCACACTCTAACCTTCTGGAACCCTAAATCCACTGGTGTTCTCATGTCAGAGTCACCTATTTGGTTTTGGTTACTCCAGATACTCCCTGAGGCAAGGGTTTGGGTGCACGTTTCATTTTGGGAGAAGCGATGGCAGGAAACATCCATGGGAATGTTGGGAACTAAAATGGGAAGAGGTGGTGGCAGATAAAAGTGTGTGTGATCAAGCATGTTACCACTGTGGACTGGAGCTCATCCAGGTGAGCAATCCTGAGAGACCACCTACAACACACTTCAGAGGTGAGGAAGCTCACCCTCCATTGTCAGGTCTGTTTCCTTCTCAGTAGTTCTTGGGAGCACTTCTTGATTGCTGGGTACACTGGTCATACTTGTTCCTAGCCAGAAAAAGAAGTCCTTGAGCAGGGAGTCTTAACTGTTCACTGTAAGCAGCTTTGGGGGTGCAGAGATGAATGCTGCAGAGATGTAGCAAGGCACTGACCCCATCTGCTACCGTCCTCAGAATCAGTATGGCCAACACACATCACCTCAGTGTTTGCTGTGAGCTAGCCAAAGACATGGCCCTATGTAGGGGTGTGTTGGGGTGTGCCATGGGACAAGAAGAAGACCCAGGCCCCAACTTTGAGCAATTTGCCCCCAAGAGAGACAGACAAAGCTAATACATATAAACAAGAGCAAGACTATCAAAAGGCCAATGGTCGCTGGCCTAATAAGTGACCCTTGTAAACGTGCACTACAAGAAACCAAGGACAAAAGGAAAGCCCAGAAGGGGTTCAATTACTACTGAGCCTGGAGTAATTAACAAACTGGGTTTGGGCAGGCAGCAGTAAGAGTGGGAGGCAGGCACAGAAGGGGTGAGGGGGTGAGCAAGGCCAAGGAGTGGGCTGAGCAGGCTGGAGCAAGGGAACAGCTAGCTGTGTGTGGGGCTGGCAAAGCAGGTCAAAAACAATTTCATCCATCAGCCAAATGCACACTAGCTCCCCCTCCACACATGGCGCTGAAAGCACGAATGTCAACTTGATTAATTCACATTCTGTTAAGGTTCTAATTATTTACAGATTAGAAGGTAAAGAATTATCAGGCAGTGCTGGAATGGCAGGGATTTGGAATGTTAGATTTAGTGAAATAAGTAATAGGGATCTACGGAAGTTTGTTGAGCAGGAGAATGGCATAGTGAAAGAGTTGTTTAAATTTGTGATTGTGCCCCTCCTAGGAGGAAATCACGCATCTTCCATAGCCTTTTTATTCTTGGTAGGGTATCTTCTTGCTTCTTCTAGTGAGCATTCAGTTTGTTCTCTCGGCCCATTCCCACATCTCTTCTTGAAGGCAACATCTGACCATGAGAGGGGCTCTCCTGAGCACAGGGCAAGCCAGAATTGCCCAGGAATTAGTTCCTCTGTGCAGACTTCACCTAGACAGGGCAGGAGTTGGTGGAAGTGCCCCAGGGTTCCCATCCCTCAGGGGGACAGTCCTGATCCATGCATTTGCTCAGAAGGCCTTCAGAACTGAGCCCCAGTTGCCTACCTGTCCATTGAGGCACTCTTCTCTGATTTCCTCTTTCCTGTCTCCTCCCACTCATGACAGTGACTCCTAGGCTTATCTTCTAAATAAGCACCTTTGAACCTAAAGTGTGGTCTCAGGGTCAGGTCATTATGTGTGCTAGGTAAAGAGAGCATGTATGAGGGCAAAATGTGAAAATTGCTTAGGAGCAGTAATATTTAATACCCTCTTTGGGGGTTAACAGATTGCATGGTGGTTAAGGCTCTGTATTCCCACATGGCCAACTGTGGTTCAAGTCCCAGACCTGGCACCTCGTTTTCTCACGTTCTCTCTCTCTCTCTCTCTCTCTCTCTCTCCCTCCCTCCCTCCCTCCCTCTTTCTCTCATAAGCACATGTGCCCTAAAGTAAATTTTAAAATAATGATAATAATAAAGTTAAATAATTCTTTTTTTTTTTTGGTGGGGGGGAGGTTTTTGCTATAGGGCACGTACGCTCACCAGAAAGACAGAGAGAGACAGAGAGAAAGAAAGCGAGAAATCACTCCCCAGGAGGATGGCCACACGACAATCCCTTCTCCTCCATTCTCCTCTTGGGATCTTGGGCACATGTGCACATGCGCCCGGCGTGAGTTTAAACCACCAGGTCCAGGACTCAAACCATGGTCTACTACATGGGAATCCAGCAACATAACCATTACGCCAACTGCTGGTCCCAAAGTTAAATAATTCTTGAAAAAACTGCCCTCTCTTCTGGACCTGGAGAGGCTGATTGGAGGGATTCTTAAGGAGGGTTAACTGGGGCTGAAGGCATAGTATTCTAAGAAAGGTAGTCAAATATTTTATTTCTTTCTGATGTAACAGTGGCGAAAATGATCCAACCCACCCTTATATCATCAAGTTAAGGAAAGAGCATCTTTAAGTAGAACTCGTCCTGGGCAAAAAGCCAGAGAGTTAATTGAGGCAGAGCATAAATTGCCAAAGACATAGCACCTGCCCTGTGTCTGTCTGTCCTCAAACTCCCATCCTGCCACTCCCAGCTCCCATGCCCACTTCTGAAATCCAATCAGTTCCCTTGTTCCCTATCTGCAGCCACACTCCACTCTATCCCATGGTCGACCCACATCCACCAGCTCTCTCCAAGAATCCACTGAGAGCCAAGACATGGATGGTTCATGTGCTGCTACAGGACCAAGTCAACAGTGCCTTGTCCACAGCCTCATCCTTGTCCCCCAACCTAACTGCCAGCACCTCCCTCTCTGGATTCTGGAGTCTACTTAGCTGCCTACAACACAGGCTGAGAGTACCAAATGAACCTGTGATCTTGGATGACTGGGAGACTGGGGGAAGAATTGGGGCCTGGCAAGAACCCATTGAGGATACCTGTCTCCCTCTCAAGAAATAAATATTGAGTTGTCAGAAAAGTCATGATGCACTTTTTCTATGTTTTTCAAGGCAAAAATACAAAAGATTTAAAAATAAAGAAAAAGAAGAAAGAAGAAAGAAAAGAAAGAAAGAAAGAAAGAAAGAAAGAAAGAAAGAAAGAAAGAAAGAAAGAGAAATAAAAAGATAAAAGAGAGAAGAAAGAAAGAAAGAAAGAAAGAAAGAAAGAAAGAAAGAAAGAAAAAGATAAAAGAGAAAGAAAGAATGAAAACAGGGGCCAGCAAGTGGTATGGTGGTTAAGGTGCTAGATTCCCATATGGCTGACCATGGTTCCAGTCCTGGACCTGGTGACTTGGAAATCATGCTGAGTGCCTGTGCATGCAGGTCCAGAATCCAAGGAGAAGAATGGAGGAGAAGGGATTGTGGTGTTGCCATCTCCCCCTGGGGAGTGATTTCTTACTCTTTCCTTCTCACTGTTTCTCTACAGCAAGCGCATGTACCCTATGGCAAAAACCTAAAAGAACAAATAAAGAAAAAAAAAAGAGAGAAGAGAAAAGAAAAAAGAAAAGAAAAGATGATTTAACCAAGATTTAAACCAATTTGGCCTCAAATTCTGTTCTCACACCCCTATGTAGAACTGTTTTTCTAAATGAAGTATTACTTTCATGTTATATGTTGATTATATCCTGGAATTTGCAGGGAATTACCCTTCTACTTTTCCTATCTTGGGAACCCCTACTTACTTTCCATGCTCTGTTCAGACATCAATTCATCATAGAAGTATTCTTTGCCCACCATCCAATCCAAGGCTGACTAAAATGCTCAGGGCCTCCATAAGACCCCATCCATGTGACCCCAAACTAAATCTTGCTGCAATTCCCCTCTAACTCACCTTCTCTCCCCATTCTGAATCCTTAAACCTAAATCAGAGCCCACTGTACACACAGGACAGAGGGTCTCTCTCTCTCAGAAAGGCTCAAGAAGTTCCCAGCCACATCGGCCACAGGCCTAGAATGCCTCAGTTCATCATGCGGCAAGACTAATAATAATAAATTTCAATAATCCAAGATGCAAGAGTCTTACCATCATGAGGACACAATGTCTCCCTGCATAATTCAGTCAGGAGAAAGAGAGAGAATGACAATTAGCCAGCATGCCCTTTACCTTTTTTAGGCCCTTTAGCTGTTTTCTTGTCTGTTCGAAATGAGGGCCTTGAGAAACCAGCTGATGGCACAATGGTTAGGTTGCTCGACTCCCATATAGTTGACTGTGGTTCTAGCCATGGACCCAGTGGCTTAAAACTCATACCAGGCATGTATGCATGTGTCCCCAAAATCCCAAAAGGAGAATGAATGGAGAAGGGATTGCAGCATGGCCATCTCCCCTGGAGGTGATTTCTTACTTTCTCTTTGTCTCTCTCTATCTGACAAGTGCACATGCCCTATGGCAAAAGTTTCTCTAAGAAAAAAAAAAAAAGAAAGAAAGAAAAAGAAATGAGGGCCTTGATCTTATGGCCTCCACAGCCCTCCACTTCTGGTAAAGGGTGATCTCGGGGTGTCATAGCACCTGCTGGGTATCTCAGGGGAGATAAAAGAATACAAGGTGTCTCCCTTGTCCTCTAGGAATTCACACTAAAATTGAAAAGGCAAAGCTCACAGACATGCCCCAAACCACTGTATGTGCCAGGTGCCTGATTGACTCAGATGGGAACAAGTCACAAAAACAGAGAATGAATCAGAACCTTTGCCTTATCATCTCCTCAGATAGTGATTTCTGTGAAATGGTTAATGCTTCCAGGAGGAAATGGCAGAAGAGTAAGAAAGTAGAAATAGGAAGGAAAGAAAGCCAGGCAAGGATATGGTATTAACCAAAGTTGTAGGAAGGGTCGCTTTGGATCAGTAATGCAGGAGATCTCATCCCAGAACATCCCAATTAGAAAGAGAGGAACTGGGGTATTTATACTCCCACACCTGTCAGTCTTTAGCTAAGAAATATCCCCAGGGTGTTAAGTCCCAAGTACTCTCTGTGCCCAAAATGGTTTCAAGTGCAAGGGAGCCTGGGAAATGTAGTTCTCTACAGCAGCAAGCAGAGCAAGAAGAAAGGCACGAAATGAGTCCACAAGCAAATCAATGACTGACACGTTTGGTGACTTAGGAGATGTAGTCTTAGAGTTATAATTTAGAGAATTATTTTATTTAACTTTATTTATTCATTTATATTTTAATTTGACCAGAGAGGTACAGAGAAAGAGAGAGAAAGAGAAAGAGAGAGAGAGAGAGAGAGAGGAAAAGTGAGAAAGCAAGCTGCCAGGTCCAGGACTCGAACTACAGTTGGCCATGTGGAAGTCCAGTGCCCTTAACCACCATGCCACCTGCCAGCCCCAGGTTATAATGTTTGGGATCTGGTTCCAAGTTTCTATTTCATGTTTTGAAAAGATAACTCAGGGTTACCCAGTGAGTTTCCAGAGTCTCATGAATGTAGAACCTATCTGCATATAGTTATGAGGTTCCAATATAAATGTCACTCTGCACACGACAGCTGGCTAGCCAGGTGGTGTACACCCAGGAGCATCAGGCTCCAGAATTTTTATACTGAGGTCCCCAAGACCTGGCTTCTTATCATTAGAAATGGGAACTCAGGACCAGCAAATGACATAATGGTTACGTCACTGGACTCCCGTGTAGTTAACCATGGTTCCAGTACCAGTACTGGACCTGGCAACTTGAAACTCATACTGGGCGTGTGTGCTTGAATGCCCAAAATCCCAAGAGGAGAAGGGATTGCAGCATAGCCATCTACCCTTGGGGTTGATTTCTTGCTTTCTCTCTCTCTGTCTCTCTCTCTATGTGTCTCCATTGAGCACACTCCCCTATAGTAAAAACAAAAAACAACAACACAAATTCTCTTAAAGAAAAGAAAAGAAAAGAAAAGAAAAGAAAAGAAAAGAAAAGAAAAGAAAAGAAAAGAAAAGAAAAGAAAAGAACAGCGAACTCAATGATGTATTTCAGCTGGAGACACAACTACAGAGCGTGGATTATTGAGGGAAAACCAGGTTAGACTTCCTTTACGGTGTTAGAAAAGTGGATCTTGGAAAAAATCTTTCTCAAAAATGTTAAAACCTAAGAAATGGCTGGCTTTCCTTTAAGTGGTTTTGGAACAACTGTCTCCTAGGATACAAAGCAGCCTGGTGTCCCCACACTGACAGCATTCTGAGAGAAGAAGAGATGGAGAGGTGGAGAACTGAGAGAGCCTGGGAAAACCCAGGACTGGTTGGAATCCCTACAGTGAGCAGGGATGAGAGGCCTCACACACCCACTGGTTGCTCCTGGGAGGCTGTGGCTGCCATGAATTACATCATGAAATTAAATCCCACCTGCCAAGAGTTGGCTATAAAAAGTGGCAGCGGGGCAGGTGAGAGGATCCTAAATCTTCTCCTTTCCCATAAAAGGTCCCCCAACTGGTGCTTTTAAGTAAACTGGGACCCCTTTCATTAACTTCCAAAGATGACTTAATCCAAGGTTCTGGATCACCTTTAGGAAAGTTCCCCCATTTCCAATAACCTACACCCCCAAGATTCAGAGGTCCCAAAGCTGCCAATCTTTCTGCTCCACATCCTCGTCCAATCCTGCTCAGTGAAAACTGGCTCAGATGCTAAGCAGTTTTTCCCTCCTCCATGCCACAAAAATAGAGCGACCCAGGAGACAGTGAGTTGTAAACTCTGCTGCATGGGGATGTGAGTGAGTGATAGAGTCTTGATATGTTCCTCCTTCTATCTTTGCCTGGAACTGAAAGACCTCAACCAAGGAAATGGTTTGTTAATGGCAAGACTTCAAGTATGTGACAGGCCAAGGGGAGAGGTATTTTGGGGTGAAGTGGCCCCTCTGAAGTTATCATCAGGGCCAGTGGTTCTAGAACTGGAAGAGTGGAGGAAGTGTCACTTTCTTTTTCATCTTCTCCAATCTTTCTGGACACAGCATCGATTTCCTCCTGGGACCCAAGCCCATCAGGCCATGGATGCTGAATCAGAGGACTCTGCAACAGGGGGAGGCAGGGCAGCGAACAGATGTCCAACATCTGCGCCAGCCGATTAACTTGTAATTAGTGTGAAAATTCCCTCTCCTCCATTCTTACTGACCTTTTATTCTGATTAAAATCAAGTCAAAGCCAATTGTAAGAATATCTCTTTATTATCCCAGAGTAAGAAAGTGCCTCTAAGTGAACAGCCTGGAAAAAAATATATATCATCTTCATATTCTGCTTGCAAGCCAAGCGAATGCCTGGGTTCCAAATGTTTCTTCATTCAAGAAGAAAAAGGCCCAGATAAGCTACACGTTGACTCACAAGCCATGACTGGGATAGGGGTCCTGAAATCAGACAATGACACTCTATGAACTGGTTCAGTCTGGCTAACCTGCCCCTTACACGTAGTCTCTGTTACCATTCTACACCAAGATAAGGTACCTTCCTCAGTCCCATCACTGTCATCCTGATGAGGGTATCCCGGCTCATCATTATCATCTCTGTGAGTTTTCCTGTCTTCTTCCTCCTCATCAAGACCAACATCATCACCAATAGCATCAGCCATTCAACGTTTCACTTAATGATGAAGTTTAGCCAATGTCCTCCAGCCTGGGAAATTTTCCCAGCCTGTCTTTCCAAGCACAGTTGGTAGCTCCAAAATGACATACTCGGAAGGGGTTATTTGTGAGTCTGTTTTCCTCATCAGACTGTGAATTTCTTGAGCACTAAATTAACTTTCAATCTTTGTCTCCCTAGCACCCAGCAAGTCCCTGGAATATAGTCGTGCTTTTTTTTTTTATCATCAAAGTCTTTATATTACATTGGATTACATATAACTTTACAGTGTATTACATTGCTTTTTCAAAAGGGAATGCCATGCATGTCAGTCAGTACAGAGACATTAATCT
The DNA here is from genome assembly GCF_000334495.1 of Tupaia belangeri chinensis. Classification (NCBI taxonomy): domain Eukaryota; kingdom Metazoa; phylum Chordata; class Mammalia; order Scandentia; family Tupaiidae; genus Tupaia; species Tupaia belangeri. The sequence continues at coordinate 2,536,979 of NW_006203419.1, read as the reverse complement.
CCCCACTTCAACATTCAATATAGTCACTTTTCAATGTTCACTTAAAGAATGAAAGATTGAGCGAGAAGACATTTCAGTACCTTGGATTTCAGCTTCGCCTCTGACTTTCACTTGTCTATACAGCTCTAAGTGAATCCATCCCTCCTCCACACTCCTCTACCACAGCCAGGTCCTCACACAATCCACTGGTCTATGTCCTCTCTTCTGGAAGTGGCTAGTTCAAGGTATGGTTTATTTGTATTATTGGAGGAGAAAAGGTAACCGTAAGAGTATCTGAGAATAAACACCAGTGAGACTTGATACTGGACTAGATACAGAAAGTGAAGATGTGGGGCTAGCCCCCATAGCCTAGTGGTTAAAAGAATTGGCTCCTACATGGCTGACCACAGTTTCAATCCTGGCCCCAATGGTTTGAAAAACATATAGTGTGTGTGTGTATGTGTGTGTGTGTGTGTGCCCCAAATCCCAACAGGATGGAGAAATGGAGGAAAATGGATCACAGTGTGACCATGCCCTCTTGGGAGGTGCTTTCTCTCTCTGTCTCTGTCTTTCTCTGGTGAGCACATGTATCCTCTAGAAATTAAGAAAGAAATGAAGATATGGGAGGGGCCAGGTGACCTGCTGCTGGTAAAAACAGACAAAATAGTCCAAAGGAAATCCAAAGGTAGAATAGGAGAAGGGGGGTTCTGTGGCTTTAAGAGGTCAACAGCAATCAGAGGGACAGTTCTGACAGGTCAGTGGAAATACAAGACATGAACCCAAGAAAAGGGGTATGGCCAGAGCAGGGCATGTGGAATTGGACTTACCCACATTGAGATGAAAATTGAAGGCATAACTTTTTAAAATAAGATTTAAGAACAACAGAGTGAGCAGAGGAGAGCAGCAGGCATGAGGGCTGGCTGTGGGAGTAGCACTGTATATTGGGGAGAAGGGCATGGAAGTGTGGATCCCAGGAGTAAGTCGAAGGTACAGTGCTATATTAGAGCCTGAAGCAAAAAGAAAAAAGACCACCAGGTGATATGGTAGTTAAAGCACTGGATTCCCATATGGTCAACCATGGTTCAAGTCCCTGACCCAGCGACTTGAAAATTACAAATGCGTTTGCAGGCATGCCCAAAATCCTGAGAGGAGAATGGAGGAGAAGGGGTTGAAGTGGCCATCCCCTCTGGGAGGGTGATTTCTCACTTTCCCTTGCTCCATCTCTCCTGTCCTTCCCTGGCAAGTGCATACACATGATGGCAAAAACCTGAAGGAGAAGTAATACTGATACTATATTTATTTATAATTTTATATTTATTATTTATTATGAAATTTTAAATTAATTTCTATCTTTCAAATATTTTACTAAAATCTTATTTGTCTTGAGAGACACAGTAGGATGTAAGAGTCCAGCAATAGTCTTCTCAAGAAAAGAAGAATTGAGGCTGAGTCCAATGGGCAGAAACAAAGCATTGGGTCCAACTGACTCCAATTCATACCCGGGCTCTGGTGTCTCTTAGGTGAGAAATCTTAGGCAAGTCACTTTACTTCTCTAAACTTGATGTCCTCACCTGAAAAATAACACCTTCCTGGCATTATCTCACAGTGCCTGCCCTACACAGGTGATTCCTGAAGATTTGCTCTGACTCTGGGTATTTAAGATGGTGAAGGGGAAAAACTGATCAGGCTGGTTCGAAGAAAGGAAGGAGAGGGCATGGCCAGGAAACCAGGCCCCTCTCCACATCTGACATATGGACAGAGCTAGACAGAATTGGGGCATTCCAGCACTGTTCACGTTTTATATATTGCATGACACTCTATTTTTTAATATCTGTGATTTTCTTCCATTCATGTAGGGGGTGGAATATTTCAACTTTCCTTCCACAAGCTGGGAGAGCGGGCTGGAGCCTGGCCACCATCTGACTCAGCCCACTCTCCCACCCTTGTCCTCTAGAATCATCATCACAGTCCCTTTGATCAGCGCCCTCGTGGTGACAATGCACAGCCGCTCAGGCCTGGCTCCCTCAGGACAGGGGAGAGGCAGTGGGGGAGGGTGATGCCACCATCATTTCCTTCCCAACCCTCTCTTTCCTGAAGCCTGTCGCTCCACAGCTTGTTTTTCCCTGGTGGAAAATATCCATGTTTGGTGTCTGCCCAAAGGAGAATCTCTATGGAAAGTTTGAGAAAGATTCCCTCTGGCTGGGAATGTGAAAAAAGCCTGTGCCTTTCCCATTTGGAAAAAAAAAGGAAAAAAAAATACTTGAGACATGGTTATTTTTGTCTCAGATTCAAAAGGAGCTGACTTGGACAGTGCCTACTTGGCCCCGATTCCCATCACTCTGTTTGTAAAGGCAGATGAAATCAGCCACACGGTGGTGATGCCAACCCCGAAATGCTCATGTCTCTTAGAAATCTTTTTTTGTTCTACTCTTTTATTAGGTATGGCCTACCAACAATACATGCACAAATCTTAAGGATCTTAATGTATACCGCCTAATGAATTTTTACATAGGAATATAACCATGTAACAACTACTCACTTGAAGATATTAAACATTTTCAGGACCCCAAAAGGCTCCTTCATATCCTTTCCCAGTCAAAACTCACCCCCTAGGCCAGCTCTTAGCCTGGATTAAGAAGGCTGGGCTCCACAAGGCCGACTGCACAATTGGAGTCTCACCTTGGCCACTTAAACACATGCTGGGCACATGTGCACATGTGCCCAAGGTCCTGGCAGGATAGAGAAATGGAGAAGGGATGACAGTGTGACCCTGTCCCACAGGGAGTGCTCTCTCTCTCTCTCTCTCTCTCTCTCTCTCACTAAATAAATAAATAAATAAACCTATACCCCAAAGCTAGCTAAATAAGTTTTCCAAAATTTTGCATCAATGGAATCATGCAGTACATGTACTGTTACATTTGATTCCTTTCATGCAGCGTAAAGTTCATGAGATTCATCTGTGTTGTCACATATTGTATCAGTTTGCTTGGACTGTCATAGCAAAGTACCACAGACTGGGTGGTTTACACACCAGAAATTTATTTTGTCACAATTCTGGAGGCTGGAAATCTGAGACCAAGGTGTCAGCAGGGCTGATTTCTTCTCTACTCTCTCTACTTCGCTTGTAAATGACCACCTTCTCCCTCTGTCTTCACAAGATCTTCCCTTTGTGTGTCTATCTCCTAATCTCCTTCTTATGAGAACACCAAACATATTGTACTGGGCCCACCCTAATGATCTCATTTTAGCTTAATTACCTCTTTGAAGATTCTATTTCTCCAACTCCTGATATTTTGGGGGTTAAGCCTTCAATATATGAATTTGGGGGCAGGGGACAGATATAGCCCATAATACAGATAATGCTGTTTTTGTTTTGTTTTGTTTTGTTTTTTAAGTCTTTTGGATAGGGCATGTGTCCTCACCAGAGAGAGAGAGAGAGTGAGGATAAGTGAGAAATCACCCACCAGGGGGAATGGCCACACTACAATCCCTTCTCCATTCTTCTCCTGCAATTCTGGGCACACATGCACATGAGCCCAGTGCAGTTTTCAAGCTATCAAGTCTGGGGCTCAAACCATGGTTAGCCATGTGGCAGTCCAGCATTTTAACCACCACACCACCTATCTTTCTGCTCCTCTATCCTCAGACTGTTTGATCTCTTACTGTCAATTCCAATTTCAAGGCTGCCTAAGTTCTAGGTACCATAGCCACATTCAAGACAAGAAGAAGGCAGACGATTTCATTCTAGTGTACACTCTTCTCAGGCTAGTCTCTTGTGTTTTATCGACCAAAACTGTGTCACGTAACTCCCCACCCTCACTCGGTTGCTAGAGATTCTGAGAAAGTGAATATTAGCCAAAAAATAAAACAAATTATGATTGGCTGAGCTTCTTTAGAGGTTGGGCACATTTCCATCCTAAACAAACTCCTCAGCA
>NW_006203419.1:2530378-2533052 GCF_000334495.1 Tupaia belangeri chinensis | reverse complement strand
CATATTTAAAAAAAAAAAAAAAAACAATAAATTACTTTAGGCCTAATTGTAAGTATGTCTTAAAAGAATGACTGAATAAACCATCAAACAAGTTAGGGATACAGCCATCTGGTTGACTTTAGTGAGAGCCCAAGATAAATGATAAAGCATGTTAGTGACCCCAGGTGGGGATTTGCTATAAGACGAAACAGCGATCCTCAGGAGGGCACAAGGTCTGTTTTAAGCATATTATTCCATAAAAGGTTTACCAACAGGACCCAGGAGTGATTCCACAAACTGTCCCGAACAGTACAGAGTCTGAGTTCTTCCTGGGCTCTCACGCATTCTAGCAAGTCTCTTCCCTTTTTGGTAAAATAAGGCAACTGATTTTGTACACTCAAAGACCCCTTCCAGATCTTTAAGGCAGTAGTTCCAAATAAACATTCTCTGCCCCACCACAGCGTCTGTGTGATTCACTTTCAGAGATTCAAAGGGTTTAACACACCTGGATAAAAATTACAGCTTCTCCATTCCATGGCCCTTTACCTTGAGCAAGTTGTTTAATCCCTCTGGATTCACTTACTCTTCTAAATAATAGAAAAAAGAATAGCTCACAAGAGAGGAGGCTCACCTTTTTTACTTCAACATGGAGTCCCAAGTGGCTTTCCTATTGTCAAACCAAATAGGTACGCCTTTGTTCTTATCTTTCTCTCCATCCAACATCTGAACATCTGGCATGTCCTCCTCTTCTCTTGGAAGCTCCTCCCGCCCTGTCTTTGGTTCCTTTTTGGTTTTCTCTTCCTTCCCCACCTACTGCAACTCATTCTCCCTTACAGAATTTTCTTCTCAATCCTTCAAATACCAATGTTTTTAAGCATACAAAAAGATACTGAATCTCACTCAAAATAAGGGGGATGTTATTAAAACAATGAGATCATTTTTTTTACCCAATCAGGTTAGAAAACATGAAGACTTCAACAATAGCCTGTGAGCAATGACATAGGGAAGCATCTTCACCCACTGAAGTGTGCTTGGTAAAAGCCCTTTAGAGGACAATTTGGCACAATTAAAATTTAAAATGCCTGAGAAATTGTAACCCAGCAATTCCATTTATAAAAATTTATACCAGAAATAAAATCAAGTAGACATTTACCTAAAGCCCATTCTCCTCTCCACAACAATTTTGTTGGCAGAAGCAATGAGCTGGACTAAAAGATACTTCCCAGTCTCCCTTGAGATAAGAACAGTTGTTTGACATAGGTCTGGCCAGTGGGATATAATCAAACATTACTGGATAATCTTTCAAAAAATCTTAAAAGGATAACAGATGTAACTGGTGATGTACCCTTCTTACCTTTGTTGTCTTCTCTCCTGCCTTCTTGGAATGTGGCTGTGATGGTTGGATCTGAAGTAGCCATATTGTAACAATAGGGAAAGGGGTGTAGCGGAGCCAGCAGGTAACATGGTGGTTAATGTGCTAGATTCCCCATGGCCAACCATGGAACCAGGTTCAAGTCTTGGACTCAGTGGCTTGAAAAGAACAAATAAATAGATAAATAAATAAATACATTTTTAAAAAAGAAGAAAGAGGAACCAGCAGTTGGCATAATGGCTATGTCAGTGGACGCCTATGTAGTCAACCGTGGTTCGAGTCCCAGACCTGGTGGCTTAAACTCATGCCAGGTTCATGTGCGTGCGTGCCCAAGATCCCGAGAGGAGAATGGAGGAGAAGGGATTGCAGCGTGACCATCCCCCCTCAGGGGTGATTTCTCGCTTCTTGTCTCTCTCTGTCTTTCTGGCAAGTGCACGTGCCCTATAGCAAAAATCTCTCAAAAAAAAAAAAAATCAAGAAAAGAAAAAAAAGAAGAAAAGGATGTGAAGAACTTACTGTGACATCATCATATTGGTGTTTGCCTGCCCCAGATTTCTCATTACATCAGAAAAAATAAATCTCTATTTTGTTTAACTCCCTCTTATGTGAGTTTCTGTTACATGCAGCCAAAATTAACCCCTAAATGATGTTTATATACCCAAGGAAAAAAGGTTTTTGCAATATTGTTTACGTAGTGAGAGCTGGGAAATATACGGAATGCCTACTTGAAGGGACCTGTTTAATTAAATTATAGTACACGCATATGCTGGAATAGTATGCAGTTGTATAAAAGAATGAGGTAGAGAGCCAGCTCCATAGCCTAGTGGCTAAGGGAGCTGGATATCACATGGCCAACCATGGTTAGAATCCCAGCCCCAGCAACTTGCAAAACACACCAAGCTAAATGCATGAGTGCTCCAAATCCTGACAGTTTAGAGAAATGGAGCAGAGATTGTGATGTGACCATGTCCCACTGGGGGATACTGTCTCACCCTCCCCTCACTCTGTTTCTCTCTCACAAGTGCACACACTCTCTAGCAATTAAAAATAAGAAGAATAGGATACATTTTTAACATCGACAAGGAATAAACTCCAAGGTATATAGTTAAATTTTAAAAGAAAGACATAAAAAGATAAGCGTAGTGTGCTGACATTCATATGAAGTTATTTATTAGCACAAGCCACCTCCAAAAGTACATGAGAAACTAGCATGTCATGGGGAGAGGGTCAGGTGGCTAGACACCAGGAAGGAGAAGGAAACTCGTTAGTCACTGTACACTCTTATATTGTTGGAGTGCTAACCATGTGCCTCTTTCTTAATGT
>NW_006203419.1:2495613-2529536 GCF_000334495.1 Tupaia belangeri chinensis | reverse complement strand
GGTATTATGGTTAAGACACTGGACTCCCACATGGTTGACCACGGTTCAAGTCCTGGATCTGGCAGCTTGCTTTCTCTCTCTCTCTCTCTCTCTCACTCTGTCCTTCTCTGGACAAATTACAATAAATGAATGAATAAATAAAGTTAAATAAAATAATTTAAAAAATAATAAGCAGATAAGTACGGGATTAGAAAGGGTCCCTAGTGTCATCAGACCCCATTATAGACCTTGGGCCTTCTGCCTCCACCTCAGCCACAGGGAACTATTTATACGCTCTCAAAAATGTCATTTTTTAAAATGAATTATTTTTATTTAACTTTATTATTATTGTTATTTAATTTGACTAGAGAAGAACAGAGGGGGTGGAGGTGGGGCAAGAAAGCAAGCCACTAGGTCTGGAACTCCAACCACAGTAAGCCATGTGGGAGTCCAGCACCCTTAACCATCACATCACTTGCCAGCCCCAATTTTTTAAGAGAGTTTTTTGCTATAAGGCAAGTGCACTCGCTGGAAAGACAGAGAGAGATGGAGAGATAGAAAGCAAGAAATCAACACCAAGGAGGAATGGCCACACTGCAATCCCTTCTCCTCCACTCTCCTCTCAGGAGTTTGGGCACACACGCTCCCAGCATGAGTTTTAAGTCCCTGGGTCCAGGACTCGAACCTCAATCAACTACGTGGGAGTCTGACAATGTAATCATTACACCCTCTCCTGGTCCCATAAAAATGTCCTTGTTTTGAACCACTGTGTCTATACACAGATTCATTCCTCAACATCAGACACTGTCATCATTTAGCACCTCAATCTTTAATCTTCCTTTTAATTAATTCTTTAAAATTAGATCAAAAGTTACTGCCTCAGGAAGCAACCTATGATTACTCAGCCTGACAGGAGACCCCTCCCGTTGTGCTTCCTCTGGACTGTGGGCTCATGGAAGATCATTCCACTTACATTTCTGGCGCCCAGAAAAATGCTTAACAGACAAAGGTTCTCAGTAAATGATGAATGATCAGAAAAATGAATGAGTGAATGTATGAATGCATGGCTCCATGCTGGAATCAAATGAACCACGTGTGAATTACCTGACACTTGCCAAGTACACGGACACTGGGCAAATTGCCCTTCATTCCTCTTTCCACTCTCATAAGTCTTTCCAGTTCTGGGTACAGTGGGGTCCCCTTAACAGTGAGGTGCATGGGAACCAGCAGTTAGCGTAATGGCTATGTCGCTGGACTCCCACGTAGTCGACCGCGGTTCGTGTCCTGGACCCGGTGGCTTAAAACTCATGTCGGGCGCGTGTGCATGCGTGCCCAAGATCCCGAGAGGAGAATGGAGGAGAAGGGATTGCGGCGTGACCATCCCCCCTGGGAGGTGATTTCTCGCTTTCTGTCTCTATGTCTCTCTCTGTCTGTCTGGCGAGCGCACGCGCCCTACAGTGAAAGTCTCTCAAAAAAAACCAGTGAGGATGCATGTGTTGCTGGTTCTTGATCCCACCTGCTCATGAAGGATGCCCTTCCTTGCCTGTTCCTGGATTCTGAGGGCCCCCAGAGGGTTAAACTACCCCATGCCTTTCCTGCATCACGTCTGCCTTGTTTTTCTACCCCAGCCACTGTCTCCAGGCTGAAGGACAGCATCAGTGGCCCTGCCCAGGGTGCCCTTATCATGCTCCTTTGCTTACCCCACAGCCCCTCACTCCAGCAGGCTCTGCAGGAGGCTGAAATGGGGCCAGTCCATGCTCTGTAGGCCTCCCACGCTCCCCTGAGCAGGCCCTTCCTTTCACATCCTGTGGGAGGCTCCCAGCCCTCCCCAACAGGGGCAGCCCCTTCCCCTCCTCCTCTCCCAGCTGGGAGCTCACTCAGACCTCTCTGCATGCATTTCTGTCTCTTGACTCCTGGAGAGCTGGAACTCTACAGCCATCAAGAGACCAGGATGGACACAGTTTATTCCCACCACTGCTTCCCTCTAAATCTGAACTGTGACCAAGAAAGAAAAATAAATAAATAAATAAGAGAGAGAGAGAGAGAGGGAGAGACGAAACCCATAAGGAACAGGATGTCCTTTTCAATTGCCTCTCCAATTCTGTCAGGGGCTTAATCCAAAAGAGGCTTTAATTGGTCAAACTGTGTTTTTCACGGAAAGAAAATGTCATAAAATGAAATATGATTCACATTTGGCACAGTGGGGTGAGGAGAGAGGACCTCACCTTCATCAGGCCCTCCCACAAGACACGAGTCGGGGGAGGGGAATCCAAGAGAACAGAACCCTTCCCAGGGACCCTGAATCCTATGTCCCCGACCCCTCACCCCGGATGGAGCTGCAGGGACCAGTGCGGTCAGCGCTCAGCATCCCAGCTGAACTCACGCCCACCACATGCACCCTGAGCATGTGGGAGAGGGGGCGGCACCTGCAGACTTGGGGTGGAGGCCACAGCGGAGGAAGCTAGGAGCGAACTTCTGCCTCCAAGAAGAGGAGGTTCTCAGAGGCCAGTGCAGGCTGCAGGGACAGGAGCTGCGACGGCTCCTTTGCCCACCTTTGCGCCCTTCTCCCACCTCACTCCATACCCAACACCACCCCCATTTAAATAGTCGTGTGAAGTCCCTCCAAGACAGAGAAGAAGCTACATAAGTAGCTCGAGATGAGATGAGAGAGACAAGATACGGGAAATGTGGAAAAGGAGTCGAGTCAGTGGCACGCGCCACAAATCCAGACCCACTCTCCTCTGGTAAGTTTCAGGTGCTCCCAGACAAACTCAGCTCGTCAGGCATGGACTCCCACGTAGTCGACCGCGGTTCGTGTCCTGGACCCGGTGGCTTAAAACTCATGCCGGGCGCGTGTGCATGCGTGCCCAAGATCCCGAGAGGAGAATGGAGGAGAAGGGATTGCGGCGTGACCATCCCCCCTGGGAGGTGATTTCTCGCTTTCTGTCTCTATGTCTCTCTCTGTCTGTCTGGCGAGCGCACGCGCCCTACAGTGAAAATCTCTCAAAAAAAAACAGTGAGGATGCATGTGTTGCTGGTTCTTGATCCCACCTGCTCATGAAGGATGCCCTTCCTTGCCTGTTCCTGGATTCTGAGGGCCCCCAGAGGGTTAAACTACCCCATGCCTTTCCTGCATCACGTCTGCCTTGTTTTTCTACCCCAGCCACTGTCTCCAGGCTGAAGGACAGCATCAGTGGCCCTGCCCAGGGTGCCCTTATCATGCTCCTTTGCTTACCCCACAGCCCCTCACTCCAGCAGGCTCTGCAGGAGGCTGAAATGGGGCCAGTCCATGCTCTGTAGGCCTTCCACGCTCCCCTGAGCAGGCCCTTCCTTTCACATCCTGTGGGAGGCTCCCAGCCCTCCCCAACAGGGGCAGCCCCTTCCCCTCCTCCTCTCCCAGCTGGGAGCTCACTCAGACCTCTCTGCATGCATTTCTGTCTCTTGACTCCTGGAGAGCTGGAACTCTACAGCCATCAAGAGACCAGGATGGACACAGTTTATTCCCACCACTGCTTCCCTCTAAATCTGAACTGTGACCAAGAAAGAAAAATAAATAAATAAATAAGAGAGAGAGAGAGAGAGGGAGAGACGAAACCCATAAGGAACAGGATGTCCTTTTCAATTGCCTCTCCAATTCTGTCAGGGGCTTAATCCAAAAGAGGCTTTAATTGGTCAAACTGTGTTTTTCACGGAAAGAAAATGTCATAAAATGAAATATGATTCACATTTGGCACAGTGGGGTGAGGAGAGAGGACCTCACCTTCATCAGGCCCTCCCACAAGACACGAGTCGGGGGAGGGGAATCCAAGAGAACAGAACCCTTCCCAGGGACCCTGAATCCTATGTCCCCGACCCCTCACCCCGGATGGAGCTGCAGGGACCAGTGCGGTCAGCGCTCAGCATCCCAGCTGAACTCACGCCCACCACATGCACCCTGAGCATGTGGGAGAGGGGGCGGCACCTGCAGACTTGGGGTGGAGGCCACAGCGGAGGAAGCTAGGAGCGAACTTCTGCCTCCAAGAAGAGGAGGTTCTCAGAGGCCAGTGCAGGCTGCAGGGACAGGAGCTGCGACGGCTCCTTTGCCCACCTTTGCGCCCTTCTCCCACCTCACTCCAAACTCAACAACACCCCCATTTAGATAGTCGTGTGAAGTCCCTCCAAGACAGAGAAGAAGCTACATAAGTAGCTCGAGATGAGATGAGAGAGACAAGATACGGGAAATGTGGAAAAGGAGTCGAGTCAGTGGCACGCGCCACAAATCCAGACCCACTCTCCTCTGGTAAGTTTCAGGTGCTCCCAGACAAACTCAGCTCGTCAGGCAGACCTGCCCCAGCTGGTGCCTGGCGCTCCACGACTGGCCCTTCTTTTCACTGACTCCAGATCTGAAGGACCTAGAGAAAGAGGCATGTCAATTTTCTACAAGGTTCTGGTAATAAGAATAGGGAGTAGCCCCGAGAACACTGAACTTCCACTGCAGGGGTGGAGCCGGGTGGAAGAGAAGGAGGGCAGGAAGGTGGGTGGAGAAAAGGTGGGGGGAGGAAGCTCTAAAACCACGGAAAGGAGCTAAATGAGGTGGAGACCATATGCTTTTGGTGGCAATAATCCCTACATTTGTGCGATATTCTCCAACAGCCTAGTGATGCTGGTGTAGGAGTGGAGGTGGGTGGTTGGATTGATTCAAGGTTGGACATTTTTAGGTTGATCTTAGTAGAGGGACAAGGACCTAAGGATTTTGAGGTCTCTCGACAGGAAGGGTGTCCAGAAATCTGTAGTTTCCAATGACTAGGAGGGATAGCAGATGGCAAGTAACACAGAAAAGGAGACTGTTTTTTTTTTCTTCAAGGGTATTATAAAGTGATGGTTTAAAAGTGATATTTGGAACCTTAACACAAGTTGTATTTTTTTGATGAAAAGTGACATATTGCTCAAGGAAAGAAAGCTAAAGGAACTTTCTGGGAAGAACCTGATCATTTAAGAACGTTTATTTTCATGGGAATTGGGCTCTAGAAGGCAGAGTGAAGAGGGTGAGGATGGAAGTCAGCTAAGGATGGAAGGGTGTGGGGAGATGAAGGGAAAGGTCAGGGAGACCCTGGAGAGAGCTCCTCCTTGAACACAGCTCCTGGTGAGAGAACGGACATACAGGGCATCAACTACGAACAAACTAGAATTCACTCTCATCTTCTGGCAATTACATTGGGGAAAATAATGATCTGGTGGCTTATATTAACTATGACCCCTTATCATTAAATGAAAATATTCAAGCTACTTATTGGAATAAAACAAAGCACTTCACTTTTGTTAAAAAGAGAAAAGAGAGGGAGAGAGGGAAGGAGGGAAAAATCAAGCATAGTGTTTTCTTTCTCACAGGCCATAAATGCAAACAAACAAGATGCCATGGCGGAGAGGAAGGAGGAGGGTGAGGAGGGAAAGGATGAGGGTTAGTGAACGGGAGGAAGAAGAGAAGGGAGAGAAAGTGGAAGAGAAGGAGGAAGGAAGGAGAAGGAAAAGGGGAACCTGAGACCACACCCAATCAACCTAGCTTCCCAGTAAATCATAAAAGTCCCAGATTGGGGCCAGCAGATGGCATGGTGGTTGAGGAGTTGGACTCTCACATGGCCAACCATGGCTTGAGTCCAGACCTGACAGTTTGCTTTCTCACTTTCTCATTTTCCTTCTCTCTCTCTCTCTCTCTCTCTATCTATCTCTGGTCAAATTAAAAAATAATAACAAAAAAAAAATTGAATAAATAAATAATTCTAGGGGAAAAAAAAAGCTCCAGATTAGTGTGGATCAAAGCAATCAAAAAAGCCTTCCTGGGCCTGGCAGGTGGCATAGTGGTTATGGGCAATGGACTCCCACATGGCCTACCATAGTTCGAGTCCCAGACCTGGTGTCTTGCTTTCTCACTTTCCCTCTCTCTATGTCCCTCTCTGGTCAAATTAAAATAAATAAATAAAGTTAAATTAAATAATTCTTTTTTTTTTTTTTTGGAGAGATTTTCACTGTAGGGCACGTGCGCTCGCCAGACAGACAGAGAGAGACATAGAGACAGAAAGCGAGAAATCACCCCCCAGGGGGGATGGTCACGCCGCAATCCCTTCTCCTCCATTCTCCTCTCGGGATCTTGGGCACGCACGCACACGCGCCCGGCATGAGTTTTAAGCCACCGGGTCTGGGACACGAACCGCAGTCGACTACGTGGGAGTCCAGCGACATAGCCATTACGCTAACTGCTGGTTCCCAATAATTCTTTAAAAAACATAAAGAAAGACTTCCTGGAAGAGGTAAGATTTGAACAGCTCCTCCAAGGAAAGGTCAGTGGAAATCACACATCTCAGGCCATCAGCTTGGCCCAGCTCAGAAGAAATAGCATCCTGATAGGGCTCTTGTATAAACAAACGCATTTTACAAAAAGCCCAGGGAGGTATTCTCTAGTAAACAATGTGTTACATCCACCAGCAAAGAGAACTGGAATCCAGAAAGGAGAAGGTGGGTCAGGGAGTTCCTCTGAAGATGAGGTAGATGGAAATAGTGGGCCAGGAGAAGGGACAGGCCAGCAAGATGAAGCCAGAGCAAGAGAGTCTGGGGTCAGAGCTGAGGGGAAGACATGCCTAGGCCAATGGGAGCTGTTAGAAGGGTTAACCAGCAGAGCAGGGAGCCCGGAAAGGATATTAAAGACAGAGGATACTCACCTCACACTGTGCGTGGCACCAGCTCTGGGAGATGAGGAGGCAAAGTGCCTTGTAGGCTTGTGGGAATGTGGCCCCCTACAGGTCCCAGAGCTGGGTTAGACCTCATGAAGATCCAATGCCCCCGTGTTTGTTTTCTTCTTCAGAACCTGGTTCCCTAAACCCCAGCTAACCCTGCCAAAGCACATGTTCAAAGGAGTTGCCCCAGCATGCTGCAATGCAGGCCCACCACACATTTCCCCCCCCCCACACTTCTCTCTCTCTCTCTCTCTCTCTCTCTCTCTCTCTCTCTCTCTCTCTCTCTTTCATCTCCTCACCTCTCCCATTGAAGCAAGAGCCCTGGATGAGAAGGGAGAAGCCAGCACCCATCTCTGGGACTCCCTGTTCTCTGACAGAACAGTGGGGCCACAATCCCTGTCCTATCTATGTCACAGGATGTTTGATAGAACAAGGTAAATGTACAGGAAAGCTCTTAGGAAATTTTCTAATGTTGTGAAGGTTTATTATGATTATTATTCAGGTCTGATTTTGCCTCCTCTGTGGAGCCCTAGCTCAAGTTTGTGCCTACACGGCACCAAAACAACCAGTCAAATCCATCAAAAAGTTGCTCAATTGAGTGGGAAAAAATGCAAGCAGTTCTATTATGTATTATCAAAAAAAAAATTAAACATCAGGCAGATCACTGGTGTTTCTGAAAATGTGCAGTGGGCTGTTCTAGGCACTGTTTTGAGTTTTTCTAGGGCTTTCACCTTCCATGAACCAAAAAGGAAAAAAATAATAATAATAATAAAGACAATGGAAAGCTCAAGGCATGCAATTATTTCCCAGGAAAGAGTATGGCTCCAAAATACCAGGCATACAAGGCTTACAGGAGGAAGACAGACCTTTTTGTAGGCAGGTCCCATCTTGCACGTCACTCGCAGCAGGTCTTGGACCAGTGGGTTCTCCTATGTTGGTGAGGTCACTTTCCCCAGCCAAGAAACAACTTTGGAAGATCCTCACATCCATTAGAGAAAAAGAAGGGGATACCTAGACAGTCAGCCAAACCCGCAAAGGCTGCAGGAGCCCTGTCCCTGACTACAAGGGGCCAGCATTGAGGCGATGGTGACCGATGGTAGGTGGTGTTGGCATCTGTAGAGAGAGACGATTCTATAAGAAGATGCTTTTGCAACATAAATGTCCCAAGAGAGTTGCTTCAGAGTGACAGAGAAGAAACTGAAGTCAGTAAATTTTGCTCCATGCGAGCAGTTTCACTAGCATTTTTCTGAGGGAAAAGATACATGATTTTTAACAAGAGGATGGCTCTCATCCAGGAATTTTATTTATGCAGGCCTCCCTAACACGCCATGCTCATCAGGAGGCATCTGGCTCTAAAGCGAAATTTCTGGGTGGAAATGGGAATAGATATAAGTGAAAAGCCACATTATATGCTGAATTTAACTTGATTAAGTTAGCAATTCCTTCCCAAGTGTGGTGCATCCCCAGTTCCTGACGACAGGCCAGTGGGAGGTGACCAAGGGGTAGGAGAAGAGAGTATCAAGGGAGACAAGATCAACAAGTGTGAGAAGGAATAACTGAGGCCATGACACTGGGTCATAGGAGTTCAGAGTTATGTGTGGACTAGAGCTGTCTCCACAGACAAGGTGGGTCCCCAGTAGTATTTGGAAAAGAGATTTTGGGAAACACTAAAACATCTCTATCCAAATATGTATTTTGAAAATAATTATTAGCACACTGCCAGTAATGGGACTCAAAGGATGATTAATGTAGTAGGTGCCTCAGTGCTCTCTCTGTATCCCCTCAGAACCAACCATTTCCATTCCATGACTTTCAATTACCTACACCTGCAACCCCTTTGCTAGGGGCTCCCCTTGGGCTGCTGGAGCTCTCTCTCTGTATGAGTAGGGTGCAGGCTACAATTGATAAGGAATTAATACCTACCCCTAATAGCCCACACAAACAAGCAATGGGAATGGGTGTATAGATACCCCACCTCCCTCATCCCACTGGTAAGATAACTGTGAGGTGTGTGTTCCTGAGCTCCCTAATGAGATTGTACTTGTTGACCATAGTGGTAACTGGCTTGATAACACACCTATACAGGCTTCCTTCCCTTCCCTGTCTCACTCCCCCATTCCCAATTAATGCTTCCTGGGATCATCTCCCAAGTAAAGACCTCGTACTTGAACTCTTTTCTCAGGGTTTCTTCTTAAGGAACTTAAATTGTGATAATACATATTTTTTATCATCTTTCTGAGTTTAATTTCTTATTTATCCTGTTTAACCCCCCCAGCAACCTAAGGAAGTCAGAACTATTCTCATTTTTTCAGATAATAAAATTGAGACTCAAAAAGTTAAGATAATCAGCTGAGGCCCGGCAGGTGCTGTGGTGGTTAAGGTGCTGGACTCCCATGTGGCCACCCATGGTTCGAGTCCCAGACCCAGTGGCTTGAAAATCACACCAGGCGCATGTACATAGGTGCCCAAAATCCTGAAAGGAGAATAAAGGAGAAGGAATTGTGCCATGGCCATCCTCCCTGGGGTGAGCTCATGTGCAGTATGACAAAAACTTTAGTTAATTAATACAGAAAAACAGCTGAAGATCACGTAACTAGTAATGATGTACCGTGGGTTGTGTTTAAGGTCTGATTTGCCAGAGCCTGGTCTGGAACTCTCTCTACCACACCCCACCGCCTTTAGTCATTCCCATCTCTAAATAAACCCTGCCTGCTAAGTTAGTCCTAGAGTTCTTACTAGCAGCATCCTTCAGGAAGGGCATATAAAATTATATATTTCCTAAGGCTTTGTTTATCTGGGTTATAAATAATAGATTCCTGTTACCTTTATGAACAACTTAGTGGGGCCAAGAATTCTGGGTCACAGTCCTGGAACTCTGTTGCTGAATAATTCCCAAGGCAGTGGTATCCAAGGCACTTTCTTATGGATATTAGCAAAGGCAGAATGTCAGTTATTGGGAAATATGAGCAAAGGAAAGTAAACCATTTATTTTACTAAATCAGTTTAATGGGTTTCATAAATTTCCAAAGGAAATGCACAGTTGAAAGCACTTCCCAAGCATGTCTGATTAAGGTATTTGTTCAGATCATCTCTATCATAGTCTCCTCCTACATGATAGCGAGGGCCATCGCATCCACTTAGGAAAATGATACTGCTGCATTGACCACCACTTTCTTTATCTGGGAGAGATCTAAGTCCAAACTGAGACTCTTTTCTGGACATACCCAAAAGGAGACATTGAAATGTCAGGTTGTTACTATCTTCTTGAAACACAGTTCAGCTCTTTCAATCATCATTTCTCACCCTCAAAAGTATTATTTTATGCCTTTCATTACTACACCAATTCCATTTTCTTAGGATGGGTTCCATGCTTTCTCTTCGAGAGTTGTAATTCTCTCTTTCATCAATTTCTTTTCTTTGACCTGCTGCGTGGCATCCTGGGAGATTTTCTTAAGCCTACACCCTCCATTAATTTTATTTTCTATGCTGTCACTTAGGTCTTCACTACTTTCAATATATATTTTAACTCTGTTACTCAGGGTTTTTTTTCTTATTTAAATACATAGATAATACATGTTCAGGATTCAGAATTCAAAAAGAAAAATGCAAACAGTGAAAAGTATGTGTTTCTTCCAACTCTACCCCTGAGCCATTCTCTCCATGAAGGTAAGCATTCTTACCAGGTTCTTAAAATTCTTCTAGAGATAATACAAGTGTATACATGCACACATGCATATCTACTTCTTTGTATGCATGTAGTGGCAAATCCTTATATTGTTGAAAACAGTAACATGTTTGGCAAATAAGTACATTTTCAACTTCTTCTAACCTCATGGTGTCAGTTACGACACTTGTGGGTGCAAATACTCATTACAGTAGACACTTCTACTCAAAATAGCATCTAGGGACATTTATTATTTTCCATAGCAAATAATAGCTCCAAGACTGGTTAATTCAGTGGCTCAACATGATTATCAAGAACCAGGATTCTCATTTCTGACTTTCCCTCTCTGTCTCTGACAAGTGCATGTACCCTATAGCAACAAAATAAAAGTAAATAATAAAAATAAATAAAGAGAATCAGGATCCTCCCATCGTTTTCTTCTCCAAGATCCAGTATGTCAATTTGTCAATATTGGTTGCCTTGTGGCCTCAAGATGGCTGCAGGGGTTCCAAGCATTACACCAGAAACAACAGTTTTTAGAAGCAGAAAAACAGATATATTCTCCCGTTGTCTTTTTTGAAGAATGAGAACAAAATTCCCAGAAGATCCTATCACACAACCACTTACTTCCCATTGGATAAAATTGCATCATTAGCTTATATCTAAACCAAATATTAGATTGAAAAATGAGATCTCTATGACCACCATAACCCATCAGGACCCATGCTCTAGGACTAAAGAAGGCACAAGGTTTGAAGACAGATAGCTAACCATCCAAGCCTCTTTTAGGAATGAGGAATAGGGAGAGGGGACTGAGGAAGTTACATAGGTAGCCAACAATGTCTCTACTTTATGCATCTTCATTTGTATCTGTTGCTGCCTGTCCTCCAACAGTTCCCAAATCCCCAGATCAATACTTCTCTTTGTCTATCTTTTGGAGAGCAAACCACAGCCTCGCCCTGATCTCCCAAATATTTCCACCGTGCCCTCCTACTCTATGAGAAGCACATACTCCTGAATGATGAACCTCCTCTCAGAACATTTCACTCATCTTTTTCCTTTAAATCTAGCTGGCCTTTAGAACCCTCCTTTCCCTAAAGCCCTCTCTATTAGTTACCTATTTCATCTGTCACATCCCCAGAACCGCAGCCACGAGTGGTCCTTTTCTGATCCTATTCTCCGTCTTGTTGAAACTCCGGATCCCTTGAGACTCATTATCAGATGGCATTGTCACACTTTCCTGCTCCTCTCTGCTGCAATCCCTCAACCTCTAGTCACTCCTCTATTTATTAACAATAATCACACCTAATGACACGGACTTCCTCTCATTCTCAGGTCTTATGATTTCAACATCCACAGGTAAGACCCATTGAAAACCCCAGGCTAGATTATGACACTTCCTTCTCCTCTTCTCTTCTGTAACCCTCACTTGGAACTTCAGCCTCACACAAATAACGTCTGATAACTCCCCACCTTTTAAAAGCTCTCTTCCTTGACAATATCCAGAAAAACCACACATGAATGCATTTGTTCTTTGATACAGCAACCCCACTTCTAAGAATCTTTCCCAGAGCTACACTAGCAAAAATATGAAAAGAGAAGAATCGATCTAGTTACAGTAGCATTATTCATTACACTGAAAGACTAGAAACAACCCAACTACCCTACAACTGGATATCCAAATATCCAAGCAGTTAAATTAGTTATTATTTGTCTACACAATGGGGTGCTGTGCTGCTATAAAATGCAATAAGGAAGATGTCTACATATAATTTTATAATATCCCAATTTTTTTGTTGTTGTAATTGAGATTTATTGGTTGTGTCAAGGATCAGTACAGACATTTCAATTTGTACGCAATTCTTAACGTACGTACCAAAAATCTAAAAAGCCAAGTATTGTGATTCTTTCTAAGGTATTCCAGCAACATTACAGCTTCAAATTTGTAGGCAAATTTTCCTTAAGAGAATATCAAGAACCACTGTCTTCAAATCTTGGAAGTTGTTAGGTAAGTCTCACCAACTCACAAGTTAGTATCATACACACTACATACTTCAAATTTCTGATCTTTCACAGCACATTAACAAAATTATTAGGAAAACTAGACTACCATGACCAAAGATGTTACAGAGTGCACACAATTCTGACAGGTAGAGCAACAATCAAAGAGTGATTTTCTTTAGGAAACAATACTACTAAAAAAAAATAAAAGTAATTTAAAATATTTAAGACACATTAAATGCATGAATGTGACTCCAAACTGCCATTTAGTATGCTCTGTTTTTAGGATATAAAAACTACCCACCCACCCCCACCTACGGAATGTTGAGCTGACACACAAGAGTCAAAGCCTCCTATAAATCAATATCCCACTATTTTCTGGTTGTACTGAAAAGTAAACAAACTAGTAAATGATTTCACCTCTTAAAAAAAAGTATTTACACTTAAAAAAATGGGATGAGGTGGGATTCTCTCCTTAAAAATGTTTCTAGAGCTACTAAAAAACTTGGATTTACAAAATAGTTGATAAAAATATTCCTCTGGATTGTACAAGAAGAGAGACAGGGACCACTGAGAAGACATGGTATATGAAATTACCCAGACTGTACTTCTTTCTCACCTGCTTCATCAGAGGGTGGATCCTCATTTTTAGTTTCTCCATTTTCTGCAGGTAAATCTTCTTTACTGTCTCTGTTGGCCACTTCAGCCTGTTTCCCCTTTGCTCCCCTTTTCACTTTTGTTTGCGTTTGCATTCTTTTGTCTGAAGATTTATCCTTCCCTGCCGCCTGTTTTGGCTTCATCTCCACTTTTGCAGGAGCAGGTTTAGCCAACAACTCGCAGATCTCCTCTTGGGCTCTTCCTTGGCCATCCCCTCGGCTGAGCTGACCTTCCTCTTGGGCATTTTGGCTGTGGACAGGGTGCGTGCTGGGTGCCTGATGAGGCCACGGTGGCCTAGAGCCTTTGCAGAGTTGAGGGGATAAACCCTACCACTCCTCCCACAGCCCGAGCTGCTCTCCCCCCAATTTTTTTTTAGAGAGAGAAATTTTTGCTATAGGGCATGTGTGCTCACTGGAGAGACAGAAAACAAGAAATAACCTCCCAGGGGAGATGGCCACCCCACAATCCCTTCTCCAGTTTCCTCCCTGGATTTTGGGCATGCACACACATGTCCAGTGTGAATTTTAAGCCACCGAGTCTGGGACTTAAACCGTGATTGACTACTTGGGCGTCCAGCAAGGTAACCATTATGCCATCTGCTGGTCCCACCCCCCAAATATTTTAAGCTGAAGAAATAAACAAAATGTATATAGCAAACTATACACAGCAAAGAAAGTAAACCAAAACTGTTTTTTAATGATTAACAATAATTAGAAAGAATATGGGAGATAGAATGAAATTTTAGAATCATATAATTACATATAATTTTTTAAAACATGTTTGGACCAGTCCTGTAGCCTAGTGATTGAAGGAGCCAGATCCCATATGGCCAACTGTGGTTTGAATCCCAGCCTGGACGCTTGAAAAACATATCAGGTGCATGTGCATGCACACCCAAAATCCCAACAGAATAAAGCAATGGAGAAGAGATTGCAGAGTGACCATGGTGCATATCCCCTTTCCCCCAGCTCTCTGTCTCTCTCTGAGCCACTCATGGACTCTCTAGCAATTTTTTTTAAAGTAAGTTAATTTAAAAAGAAAAATAAGCAATCTCCAAAATTAAAATAAAATAAGCTGAAACTCATATATCTACTGCATATCAAGTCAGTAGAATAACCATATAAAAGATTATTATTTCAGATTATTTAGAAGCATGGTATTCTGACCATGATTCCCTAGTGAATTATAGCCTAAGGACAAAATGAACCACAAAGAGGACCAGCAGTTAGCATAATGGCTATGTCACTGGACTCCCATGTAGTCGACAGCAGTTCACATCCCAGACCTGGTGGCTTAAAACTCACACCAGCCACATGTGCTGCATGCCCAAGATCCCGAAAGGAGAACAGAGGAGAAGGGATTGCGGCATGGCCATCCTCCCTTGGGGGTGATTTCTTGCTTTCTGTCTCTCTGTCTCTGTCTGTCTACACACACCCGTGAACAAAAAAAAAAAAAAAAAAAAAAAAAAAAAAAAAACTCTCTCCAAAATGAACCACAAAGAAATCTTAAACTGTACATGATACCATTGGCACTAAAGCTGGTATACTGGTTTCCTATTGCTGCTGTAACAAATTACCACAATGCAGCAGGTCAGAACAAAGTAAATTTATAATCTTTATAAAGTTTTGGTGATCAGACGTCTGGAAGAGGTCTCACTGAGTCAAAGTCAAGGTGTTGGCAGGACTGTGTTCACTAGTGAAGGCTCTAAGAGAAAAATCCATCTTCTTGCCTTTTACAGCTTCTAAGTGCTGCCCATGTTCTTTGGCTCATGGCCCCTTTCCATCTTCAAAGCCAGCAATGGTGGGTCTAGTCTTTCTAATAATATCTTCTCTCTGATTCTGACTCTTCTGCCTTCATCCCCATTTAAAGACCCCATAATTATATTGGGACTACTTTGATAATCTAGGATACTGTCCTTGTTTTAAAATTAGTTTACTAGCAAACATAATTCTATCTGCTATCTTAATTTTCCCTTGCCAGGCAGTGTACATATTCACAGGTTCTAGGCATTAAGACACTGGCTTCTTTGGGGATTCATTATTCTTCCAGCCATAATTAGTATTATAATTTTAAAACACACACACACCTATTAGAATAAAGTAAATAAGTAATTATGTTAATGTTATAGAGTCAAACTGATTTTTAGCCTAAGATGAAAGACATAAAAACATAAAATCAAACACCATTAAGTGAAAACCCTGTAATCTTAAACTTGAATTGGCAATGCCACATTTAGAATAATGATTACTTTTCTGTAATATACATATTCATTTTTAAAGTCTGTCTGCTGGAAAGGCAGGATGGTGCTCTTAAACAAGGCTGCAAATTCCTTGACACTCCTTTCATCAAGACACAGTCTATGTCCCCTTCCTTATGGACCTGGCTAGGGGGCATGAAGACCTCCATGACTAGAATACAACAGAAATAATGCTTCATGGCAATCAAGGCTATCTTAGAAAATATCTTTCAGTTTCTGCCAGTTTCTCTTGGGACAATTGCTTTAGGAGCCTCCGGTTGTCATTTAAGAAATCCAGTGGGCTAAGGGGACCAGGTGCAAAGAGAAAATGAGAAGAGAGAAATGCCCAAGGAAATTCAACTCCCAGAAGTTTGAGTCTTCCTAGTCCCAACATTGAACACGTAAGTGAGGATACCCTTGAAAAGATTCAAACACAGATACTATCTCATTGAAATCATGTGAGAGACTCTCCACGTGGAAACTGCTAAAGTCCAGGTCAATAATCAGAGCGATTATAAGATAAAATAATAAGTTATCATTGAGCTCCAGCCTTAGAGTGGTTTATTACAATAGGTAATCAGAACAAGCTATTAGCATCTGTATTGTGATTTTAAAATTAAAGTCAACCAGGACTCTTAGGGAAACAGCTGAGTTCAGACCCAAGGCAGAATATGTATATGTGATGGCATGAGATATCTTGAGGTTGAAAGTTCCATAGTAATAGACTGGCATAGGAGACAACTTGAAGAATCTTCACAGCTGGCACAAAAGGGAACAATGACAGTGGATTTAAATACACCAAAACCAAAATTCTTTTTTAAAAGAATTATTTTATTTAATTTTTTCATTATCTTTTTTTTTTTTTTTTGAATTTGTCCAGAGAGAGGCAGAGAGAGAAGGAAAGTGAGAAATCAAGCTGCCAGGTCTGGAACTCAAACCATGGTGAGCCATGTGGGACTCCAGCAATCTTAGCCATCATGCCACCAACCAG
The DNA here is from genome assembly GCF_000334495.1 of Tupaia belangeri chinensis. Classification (NCBI taxonomy): domain Eukaryota; kingdom Metazoa; phylum Chordata; class Mammalia; order Scandentia; family Tupaiidae; genus Tupaia; species Tupaia belangeri. The sequence goes on along the minus strand of NW_006203419.1, from coordinate 2,513,301 downwards.
CCCCCCAAAACCAAAATTCTATGAATAGTTAAGGTTTTTTAAAGGAATAATGGAATCACATAGAACACAAACTCATTACCCTGAAAACTGAAAAAGGAAAAGAATCAAGCTTTGCATTAAAGCAGACAAATGGACCAACTGAATAGAATAGAAAGCCTAGAAATAAATTTTTATGTACCTGGTCAAATGATCTTTGACAAGAGTCCCAAAACCACTCAATGAGGAAAGGTGTCTCTTCAATAAATAGTGTTGGGAAAAAATGGATATTCACATATTAAATAATAATAATAATAATGGAAGGTGGATCCTATACCACATATAAAAATTAACGCAAGATGGATTAAAAACCTAAATGTAAGACACAAAACTATAAAACTTCTAGAAGAAAATATAGGGAGAAATATTGATGACATTAGACTTGGCAATGATTTCTTGGATATGACACTAAAACTACAGATAATAGGAGCAAAAAGTTAAATAAAACTAGATCAAACTTAAAAACTTTTGTTTACCAAAGGACATAACCAGAGTGAAAAGGCAACTTACAGAATAGGAGAAAATATTTACAAATCATGTATTTGGTGAGGTGTTAATATCCATAATATATAAAGAATTTCTATAACTCAACAATAAAAAAATCAAATTACCCAATTTTTCAAATGGGCAAAGAACTTGAATAGACATTCCTCCAAAGAAGATATATAAATGGCCAACAAGCACGTGAAAAAATGTTCAATATCACTAATCATCAGAGAAATGCAAATCAAAAATACAATGAGACATCCCTTCACACTCATTAGGATAACTTCTATCAAAACAAAATACAAATAAATAAATATAAATGTTAGCAAGAATGTGGAAAATTGGAACCCTTGTACATTATTGGTGGGATAATAAAAATGATGCAACCACTATGGAAAATAAAAGTAAGGAGATTTCTCAAAAAATTAAGAATAGAACTACTATATGATATAGCAATCTTGCCTTCTGAGTATATATACAAAAGAATTGAAAGCAGGAGCTTGAAAAGATATTTGTACATCAATGTTCATAGCAGCACTATTTGTAATAACCAAAAGATGGAAGCAATTTAAAGGTCCACCAATGAATAAATAGGCTTTTTAAATGTGATATATACATACAATAGATTATTATTCAGCCTTTAAAAAGGAAGGAGATTCTGTCATGTACAATATACATAAATCTTGAGGGCATTATATTAAGTGATTCCACTGAATGATTTAAAATGGTCAAAATTCATATAAATAGAACATAGAATGGTGGTTACCAAGGTTACCAAGGGCTGGAGAAGAGAGAAGGAAAGTGTTTTTTTTTTTTTTTTTTTTTTTTTTTTTGTAGAGAGTTTTATTTTTACAAGATGAAAAATTTCTGGAGGCTTTTTTTTTTTCTCAGCAATGTGAATATATTTAACATTACTGAACTACACACAGAAAATAGTTTAGCTGGTAAATTTTAGGTTAGTATTTTTACTAAAAATTTTTAAATGGGGAAAAAAAAAGAATCAAGCTTTGATTCTGCCTTTCTTGTATAACTATATTTCAGAATAACTTAATGCTTGATGAAGGAAAATTCTTGATAAAGAAATCACAGATAATAAATGCAGAAGGAATGACAGATTTAGAAAATCACAGTTTCTATGATGAAATAATGAATCTAGATATTGGCTACTCAAACCATTAAGTAAAGTTTATAAGAAAACTTTATAATTGACCAGTTGACAATTCTTAAATTCACAGTTTATTGTTAACATACTAAAATTGGGGAAACTAGAGATTACAGAAGTCTTAATGTGATACAATAGAAAACATGCAACACAATTTATGAAGTATACTTTCTAAAGAAAAAAAAAGAGACAAAGAAAAAAATAATCAAAAATCTAAAAATGGCTAGATGAACATATTAAACATTGAGAGGCAATGACATCAGCAAAAATGATAAAGTAAAAACCTCTGAAAATTCTATTCTGCATAAAAGTAATGACAAACCTGGTCCCCCAAAAAATGTCAGAATCAACTTTTCCAGAACTCTGAAAAGTAATCAGAGTTTATTATTAACAGAACATTTATTCAAGAAAAATGACTGAATTGCATTAAGAACAGCAAGCTCCATGGCCCTTTACTTGCCCTCATCTCATTTGCCACTACCCAGGCCCATCACAGTCTTTAAAAAGAGAAGCTTGGGACCACCAGATGGCATAGCAATTACATCACTGGACTCCCACATGGCTGACTGAGGTTCAATGACCCAATGACTTGAAAAATCACACTGGGCACATGTGTGTGCATGCCCAAGATCCTGGGAGAAGAATGAAAGAGAAGGGATTATGGTGTGGCCATCCCCTCAGGGGGTGATCTCTTGTGGTGGCCCTCCCCTCAGGGGGTGCTCTCTCTCTCTCTCTCTCTCTCTCTCTCTCTCTCTCTCTCTCTCTCACAAACTCCTAAATGTAAAAACCTCTAAAAAGAAAACAAAAAAAAGCTCCTAGTCACAGTAAAAAGTAGTAGCCTGGCAGCCACCAGAGAAGCAGAACAGGGCTAGAGCACTTCCAAAGCCTCATTCGGTCCTCCTAAAGAATTGTCATTATTTAACCTATCTGTAATTTCTTGAAAGCTTTCTTACAAGGCTGGCTGAGTTTAAGTTGACTCAGCACTTTTCCAGGGTGAAAAATTTTTTTTGTTTTTTTCCCCCTAGGTGATGTCAAAAACAATTAAACCCAAATGTTTAATTTCACATTACCTAAGGTGGAGTGGGGGCACACAGTAGGCTAGCAAAAAAGTTTAAAAGGAAAAGTTGGGCGTGGGGGGCATCAGGAGGCGGAATAGTTAAGGCATTGGACTCCCACATGGCTGACTGCAGTTCAGGTCTTGGACCCAGTGGCTCAAAAATCACACCAAGCACATGTGAGTGCACACCCAAAATCCTGAAAGGAGAATAGAAGAGAAGGGATTGCAGTGTGGCCATACCCCTGGGAGGTGATTTCTCACTCTCTCTCTCTCTCTATCTCTCTCTCTCTGTCTCTGGCGAGCTCACATGCCTTGTAACAAAAATCTCTCTCTAAAAACAAGGAAAAGTTGGGAAATAAGATGTCCATGGGGACTTTGAAAATCTCTGACAGATTTCTGAGAGCTTAAAAAATACATTACAGGCTTAGGGCCTCTAGAACTGTGAGAAATAATTTTCTGTTATTTAAGCTACCCAATATACACTATATTTGTGATGGAAGCCCAAACAAAGACGTTTCTCTCCTGAAATCTGAAATGAGTCAAAGGTACAATATTGGTCATCCCTCTAGCTTTCTTCAATGTGAGATTTCTCTGTGCCTCCAGCAGCAGAGAAGCTGGCAAGTCTCCCTGAGAAGCCTTGCTATCCTTCTTTCTCCAGTTCTCCAACCTGTCAAAATCCTGGGCACCTACATATATCCAGGGCTGGGACTCAAACCCTGGTTGGCCACATGGGATCCAGCTTCCTCTGTGTAGTCCCTAACCTTGGCACTACAGGACCAGCTCCACATTTACTTCTTAAAGCTTCATTCCCTCCTGATCTCTATGTCACCACCCTCCAGATTTCCCACTTACGTCTCTGAGAGTTTCTCCTTGTTTATTTGATTATTTGCATCTCTCCATAAAAGCAGAAACTTTATCTACTGTGTTCACCAGCCCGTAAAGCAAGTGAGAAGAGTGTGTGACACAGAACAGGTGCTTGCCAGATATTTAATAAATGAATTACTATAGAATGAGTTCCCATTTCTATTCCTGCCATTTTCAGACCGGTTCCCAAAGGAATGAGTTAAAATCAGACCTCAAGTGGGGGCCGACAGGCAGTGTGGTGGCTAGGGCACTGAACTCCCCATGGCCAACTACAGTTTGAGTTCTAGACCTGGCTTGCTAAAAACAAGGAAAAGTTGGGAAATAAGATGTCCATGGGGACTTTGAAAATCTCTGACAGATTTCTGAGAGCTTAAAAAATACATTACAGGCTTAGGGCCTCTAGAACTGTGAGAAATAATTTTCTGTTATTTAAGCTACCCAATATACACTATATTTGTGATGGAAGCCCAAACAAAGACGTTTCTCTCCTGAAATCTGAAATGAGTCAAAGGTACAATATTGGTCATCCCTCTAGCTTTCTTCAATGTGAGATTTCTCTGTGCCTCCAGCAGCAGAGAAGCTGGCAAGTCTCCCTGAGAAGCCTTGCTATCCTTCTTTCTCCAGTTCTCCAACCTGTCAAAATCCTGGGCACCTACATATATCCAGGGCTGGGACTCAAACTCTGGTTGGCCACATGGGATCCAGCTTCCTCTGTGTAGTCCCTAACCTTGGCACTACAGGACCAGCTCCACATTTACTTCTTAAAGCTTCATTCCCTCCTGATCTCTATGTCACCACCCTCCAGATTTCCCACTTACGTCTCTGAGAGTTTCTCCTTGTTTATTTGATTATTTGCATCTCTCCATAAAAGCAGAAACTTTATCTACTGTGTTCACCAGCCCGTAAAGCAAGTGAGAAGAGTGTGTGACACAGAACAGGTGCTTGCCAGATATTTAATAAATGAATTACTATAGAATGAGTTCCCATTTCTATTCCTGCCATTTTCAGACCGGTTCCCAAAGGAATGAGTTAAAATCAGACCTCAAGTGGGGGCCGACAGGCAGTGTGGTGGCTAGGGCACTGAACTCCCCATGGCCAACTACAGTTTGAGTTCTAGACCTGGCTTGCTTTCTCACTTTCTCTCTCTCTCTTCTTTCTCTCTCTCTCTGATGAGTGCATGTGCCTGATAACTAATTAAAATAATAATAAGTGAAATTAAACAATCCTTTTTGAAAAATAATCAGAACTCAAGGTTGTGGTCCTCTTTGGATACTTTCTGCTACTGCATAAAATGTTTATAATGGACATAGATCATTCTTATAAGTGCAATAGTACAGTAGTTCTTCCCTATTCATGGCTTAGCTTGCCACAGTTTCAGTACCAGTGGTCAACCATGGTCTAGAAAATCATCATGGCTCTAGGATCCAAGATCCCCTGAAAGAGATGATGCTCCTCTGACATATCAATCAGAAGGGTGAGAGTTGCCTAATGCTACATCATAATCCTACATCATTCACCTCACTTCTTGTCAAGCATGTCACATCTCATATCACTACAAGGGTGGTATGAGAAAGGCAAAGGGTGAGTGTAGTGTATTTTGAAAGACAGAGAGCCCATATTCATTACAGCATATTATTATATTTGTTCTATGCTGTTAATATTTTCCTGTGCCTAATTTATAAATGAAACCTTATTAAAGGTATGTGTATATAGGAAAACGGTTTATAGATAGGATTCAGTACTACTATAGTTTCAGGCATAGACACTGGATGTCTTGGAACATATCTCCCACAGAAAAAGAGAACTACTAGGGCCAGGAGGTGACATGGTGGCTAAGATGCTGGACTCCCACATGACTGACCATGGTTTGAGTCCAGACCCAGTGGCTTGAAAATCATGCTAGGCGCATGTGTGTGTGCATGTCCAAAATACCAAAAGGAGAATTAAGGAACAAGGGATTGTAGTGTGTCCATCCCCCCCCCCAGGGGATGATTTCTCATTCTCCCTTTCTCTGTCTCTCTCTCTGTCTCTCTCACTTGTGAGTGCATGTACCCTGTGGCAAAAAACTAAAACTAAAAATTAAAAAAAGAAACATAAATTAAAATAAAAGTGGATGCTCCATAAAAATAAAAAAGAGAGAGAGTGAACGAGAGAGAACTATTGTAATTAATTATGTAAATTAAAAATGATAAAATAAAACCATTTATAGCCTAAGTTAGGTCAACCAGTGGCATGGTGGTTAGGTGGCTGGATCCCATATGACTGACTGCACAGGCCAAGTCCCAGACCAGGTGGCTTGAAAAACATGCCTTTCTTGCTCTCTCTCTCTCATTAGCAGAAGCACCCTCTAAGAAAAAAAAAAAGAAAAGAAAAAAACTTAAATCTGATTCTGAAATACTACCTCCTAAAATGCCCCTATAGCTTCTTATCATATGTGAAATTAAACACAGTCACCTTACTGCACCTCCGTGCAACCTCCACTTCCTCTCCAGCCATTTTTCATGCCCTTAATACTTATTCTCTGTGCTCTAAGATCACCAGTCTTCATTTGGTGCCAGAAATGCCAAGACTTTCCCATATGCATTTCTTTTGTCTAAGGTGCATTAATCTGCTCTTCACCACATATTTCCTCAAAATCCACTGATGTGTCACCCTCTCAGAGAGGCCTGTCCTTACTGCTCCACCTAAATTGCCCATTCCTCTTCTCTATCCTCCCACAGTGCCCTGTGCTCCTCAATGCCCTAGATTGGTTGCACTTTTGTTTTTATTGTCTAGTTGTCTCTCTCTCTTTTCTTTTTTTTTTTTTTTTTCAGTTTTTCCATAAGACACATGCACTTGCCAGAACGGCCACTCTGCAAGCACACATGCACATGTGCCTGGTGTGATTTTCCAACCACTGGGCCCATGACTTGAGCCACAGTTAGTCAAGTGGAAGTTCAGCACCTTAACCACCATGCCATTATTGTCTGTCTCTTATAATAGACGATAAGATTCATGAAAGTCAAGGCTGTGTCTTAGTCAGTATTTCCTCCCCAGTTATCAGCAAAGCACTTGACACATACTTTACCCCTGTAACATTTGCAGCCTTGTGAACAAAGGAATAGGAGACAATGATTAACCCAAAAGAGCAGAACAATAATGTGACTTTTCAGGCACTGTGACAAGACAGTAAGTGAGGTTTTTGCTGACAGGAACTTGTGACCCCTATTCAATCATCCTAGATCGGCAAAGATAGGGATTACAGATTATATTTAGTTACTCCTAGAACCAACCTTTGAAGGAGAAGGAAATGTATTAAACAACACAATAAAAGGAACAAAGCCCCTATCATTTCTACCATCTCCTCACACGCCTACCAACCTGGGAGATCTGTGGCCTCACAGCATCTTGATTCTTAACACAATGGAGGAGGGCAGTGCTGGCTTGTCAGAGGATGTGACTCTCCAAGTGTCTTCCTGTGCAGGTGTGATGACATGTTTATCACACAGCAGGTAGAAACAAGACTGTAATTTCACTGTGGCCACCTATTATCAAAGCCATGCCACTTCCTCCTCAACCTTAGAATACACCTAAAGGTACTCCCCAAGGAGAACCAGGTGCAGCTGGGAAGGTCTTTCAACACCAAAGGAGATGTTAGGAAGGTAACTTTAAATCAGAGCTAGTCAAAGACGGTGTGAAATGGGCCATCATCACTGAGTCAGCCCTGTGATTGTAACCTACCTTCACAAAGAAGCTCTGGCCAACCTCCTTGCCCTGCGCTGGTCAACAGCCCAACCTCTCACCTGAGTATAACCTCAGTCTACCCATAACCTTAGCCTCACCTTGCTTACTACATGGCCCTCACCTTTCCCAGCCTGACTTCTCAGCTTAGCCTTAGATGGACCCAACCCTATACATTAAGTCTTGTTCTTGAATGCACATCTTATTTCCTTACCCAGATCATGAACTTTCTGGGACAAGACACCAGAAAAAGACCAAATATACTAACACACAATGGCCAGTCCACATATGACAGAATAGAACCCTGACCCTGTAAGAATAAAATTAGATTAGCCTGTCTTACAAAGATAAAGTCTAACCATTGCCTCTTTTGTTTCTGTACTAAAGCAGATGCTGCTGAAGTTGTGGAAACCTGGGGTAATTTGTTAACACTTTGCAGGGAGCCTGGAGCCATTTGCAAACTAGTCTGGCAAGCTAGCCCAGACCTTTGTAGTGTAAAATCCCTCCCTTCTGCTAGCCCCGGAAACCCAGATCAAATGCTCCTGCAAGCCTGACCAAATGGTCCTCATAAGATTACCTTGTAACCCCTTATCTTGCTTCCTCCCCTCATCCCACGGACTCATGTCTATATAACCTGAATACTCCTATGTTCGGGACTTCACTCTTAGCCATGTCTTGTATGACTGGGAGTGGAGTCCTAGCGCACTAGCAATAAAGCCTCTTGTATTTTACATCAAGAACAGACTTTTGTGGTTGATTGGGGTCGCCGTTTCTGTAACACTCCGGTAAAAACCTTTCAACCCCACAGACCTAGTCTCTGTGACACAGACTGCAAAGCTGGGAGCCACATGCTGATGGATCACAGCATCTTGATTCTTAACACAATGGAGGAGGGCAGTGCTGGCTTGTCAGAGGATGTGACTCTCCAAGTGTCTTCCTGTGCAGGTGTGATGACATGTTTATCACACAGCAGGTAGAAACAAGACTGTAATTTCACTGTGGCCACCTATTATCAAAGCCATGCCACTTCCTCCTCAACCTTAGAATACACCTAAAGGTACTCCCCAAGGAGAACCAGGTGCAGCTGGGAAGGTCTTTCAACACCAAAGGAGATGTTAGGAAGGTAACTTTAAATCAGAGCTAGTCAAAGACGGTGTGAAATGGGCCATCATCACTGAGTCAGCCCTGTGATTGTAACCTACCTTCACAAAGAAGCTCTGGCCAACCTCCTTGCCCTGCGCTGGTCAACAGCCCAACCTCTCACCTGAGTATAACCTCAGTCTACCCATAACCTTAGCCTCACCTTGCTTACTACATGGCCCTCACCTTTCCCAGCCTGACTTCTCAGCTTAGCCTTAGATGGACCCAACCCTATACATTAAGTCTTGTTCTTGAATGCACATCTTATTTCCTTACCCAGATCATGAACTTTCTGGGACAAGACACCAGAAAAAGACCAAATATACTAACACACAATGGCCAGTCCACATATGACAGAATAGAACCCTGACCCTGTAAGAATAAAATTAGATTAGCCTGTCTTACAAAGATAAAGTCTAACCATTGCCTCTTTTGTTTCTGTACTAAAGCAGATGCTGCTGAAGTTGTGGAAACCTGGGGTAATTTGTTAACACTTTGCAGGGAGCCTGGAGCCATTTGCAAACTAGTCTGGCAAGCTAGCCCAGACCTTTGTAGTGTAAAATCCCTCCCTTCTGCTAGCCCCGGAAACCCAGATCAAATGCTCCTGCAAGCCTGACCAAATGGTCCTCATAAGATTACCTTGTAACCCCTTATCTTGCTTCCTCCCCTCATCCCACGGACTCATGTCTATATAACCTGAATACTCCTATGTTCGGGACTTCACTCTTAGCCATGTCTTGTATGACTGGGAGTGGAGTCCTAGCGCACTAGCAATAAAGCCTCTTGTATTTTACATCAAGAACAGACTTTTGTGGTTGATTGGGGTCGCCGTTTCTGTAACACTCCGGTAAAAACCTTTCAACCCCACAGACCTAGTCTCTGTGACACAGACTGCAAAGCTGGGAGCCACATGCTGATGGAAGTTCAAATCCTCACCTGGTTGAGATCTGAAAACATGCAAGGCACACATGTGCTCAGGATCCTGGTGGCCTGGAGGACTGGTGGAAGAAGGTCATAGTGTGGTCAGATCCTCTGGGTGGTGTAATCTTTCTCTCTCTCTCTCTCTCTCTCTCTCTCTCGTAAGTTCTATCATAAATAAAGAAAACATAAATTGGGAAAAAAAAAGAAAGAACTGTAACTCACAATCTGCAGCAACCAGCCCAGAATGATTGGGAATTGGCCAGTGTCTTCTGGCTTCCCTATGGCTTATGCCTGCTTCCAACTCATGATCAACCAGAGAAGTCAGACGTGCTCCTCAGCCAATAACAGAAGGTGTCTCTCTTCTATCTAGCCCCTCTCCAGCATCCCCATGCCAACAGCCTCTAAACACAACACACCTGAAGCCTTTCTCCTTCCCTTCACTTTTTTTTTTTTTTTTTTCTGTAGGAAGTACAAACAATGAAGTCTGCACTATGAGACAGCCAGCTGCCAAGCTTCTGGCCTGAGCCACAAGATACCCAGGCATCACATTTCTACCAACCATCACCAGCTTTCATGGAATCATATAGAAATAAATCCTCTCCTTTTCCAGGAAAAACTCCTGATTCTTGTCTATACTCTCATTAGAATCTTAATCCTAATTCTTGTACCTGTCTCTAAATTGCTTAAATTCACCAAGGATCATTTAAGCCTTTAATGGCCACTCTGGGATACACGTGACTTGAATAAAATTGTTCATTTGAGAGGCATATTTTAAAAACAAAGAAAATAAGATATCCTGGTTGGTATACTAAAGCCTCCAAGAAAATTCTGATTTAAAATTTGTTCCACTAAAAGATTGTTTGGCCAAAGCTAATGAGCAATTTGGAAAACTTAAGCAGTAACAAACTATTAATAAACTCTTTTTCCTAGTATATCCTAACTCTCCTGGTCCTCCAGTGCTTCCCTAGATCCAGTCCTCCCTCTTCCGTCTTCTACTCTAATTGTTCTCCCTCCACACCTCTGTTGACTCCTCTCTCCTCTTCCCTTGTCCAGCCCCCTACTTATGCTAACAACTCCCAAGGCCCTTAAATGCTACTAGTCTCTAAAGATGAGCTAGATATGCAGCAACTGTAGAATTTAAACCTTGGAACAGAGCTGAATTAATAACTATGATTAAAGACTTCCTTAAACTGAGAAAAGACCAGCAAGTATTCACAGAATTCAGAATTCTTGTGGGTTCACATGATTCAGTCTGCATTCTTTTTTAAGAGAGAGATTTTTGCTGTAGGGCACGTGTGCTCACCAGAGAAACAGAAAGGGAGAAATCACCCCCCAGGGGGGATGGCCACACAGCAACCCCTTCTCCTCCATTCTCCTCGTGGAATCTTGGCCACTCACACACATGCACCAGAGTGGGTTCTAAGCCACCAGGTCCAGGACTTGAACCGCAGTCTACTACAGGCAAGTCCAGCAACATAACCATTACGACATCTGCTGGTCCCTAGAGTCTGAATTTGAAGACAGACAGTTGTCAAGCTGGGACCCTGACACACAAATGCCCAAACATCACATATCTACTGACCATTGCCAGCTCTCATGAGGTCATCTAGATCTAAATCCTCTCCTTTTCTGGGAAAAACTCCTGATTCTTGACCTATGTCAATTTCACACATGTTGGTCAGACTTCGGATCCTAAATACTAGATAACTAAAGTTGACTGGACTGACCTGGATCTCTGTTTCTACAGTAAGCCTCAAGATCAAAAACTGACACAAGAACTAGGCCAAGATCTCCTAAAAGCCATACCTGAAATACTTCCCATAAATATCTACTAGAAACCCAGCTGAAGCAGCAAACAGCACCACCACTTGGGAGTTTGAAAGCCACGTGCGAGGCACAAATTCAGCTTGTGGGCCAACCTGAACGTGCCAAGTACAGCTACAACACCTGTAATCGTAGCTAGTTAGGAGGCTAGGCAAGAGGGTTGCAACAGAGGAAGACCCTACAAAACTGCCTATCTTTGTCTCTCACTTTTCTAGGAAAGGAAAGGAAAGGAAAGGAAAGGAAAGGAAAGGAAAGGAAAGGAAAGGAAAGGAAAGGAAAGGAAAGGAAAGGAAAGGAAAGGAAAGGAAAGGAAAGGAAAGGAAAGGAAAGGAAAGGAAAGGAAAGGAAAGGAAAGGAAAGGAAAGGAAAGGAAAGGAAAGGAAAGGAAAGGAAAGGAAAGGAAAGGAAAGGAAAGGAAAGGAAAGGAAAGGAAAGGAAAGACAAATCTAGGTTAAAATGTCCTTTTCGTTTGGTCAAATACTAGTCTAAATGTTGCTGCAAAGGTATTTTGTTCATATGATTAACGTCTGCAATCAGTTGTACTTAAGTAAAGGAGATGAACCTCAATAATGTTAATGGACCTTATCCAATAAGTTGAAGGTCTTAGTAGAACAAAAAGGTTTTCAAGAAAGGAAGGAATTCTGCTTTAAGGGTGTAACAGAAATCTTGCCTAAGTTTAAAGCCTGTATCTGACTCTCAAGATTTCAGACTTTCCAGGCCTAATGATTAAGTGTGCCAATTCCTTAAAATAAAATGTCTTTTAAAACTTAAAATGTTTTCATTAAAAAACACTTTGTAATGGGTTGGCCCTATGGTCCAATGGTTAAGCACTGTGCAGAGGAAGTGGCAGGAGAAACTGATAAATGTATGTGCACAAGCACAGTATTCGAATAGGATGGAGAATTAGAGGAAGAAGGGTCGTGGCATGACTATGCCCCACTGGGGTGGGAGGGTTGGGAGGTAAGTGCTCTCTCTCTCTCTTTCTCTCAGTCTCTCTTCCTCCCTCCCTCATGCAAGCATGCATTTTATCATGAATAATGGAAACTGTCTTAATTTAAAAAGAATGTATGTATGTCTTGTAGTTCTGTTTTTCTGGGAGGGGGCATCAGAAAAATGCAATGGTTATAGCCCTGCAGTTCAGAGTTAGATAGCCTACTTCCCAACTGTGATAGCTAATTTGGGGGGTCTACTTAACCAAATTGAGGGATGTTTGGTGACTTGGAAGCATTGCTTCTGAGTGTGTCTCTGGGAGTGTTGCCAAGCAAGATCGACAGGTGAGGGAATGGACTGGGAGAGAAAGACTTGCCTTCAACATGGATAGGTACCACCCAATCAACTGGGAGCTTGAGAGGGACAGAGGAAGTTCTGTTCTCTCTCTCTCTCTCTCTGTCTCTCTTACCTTCTTTCCAGAGCATGCCATGTGTTCTACTCCTTCTGTCTCTATTCCTGTCCTGCACCTCAGTCATGTATAAAATATGGTTCCCACTGGCACTTGGCTCCCACATCCCTCCAGCTAGACAGATTCCAAGTTCTTTACCTGGACTTTGCACTCATACCAGCAGCCATCCAAGGGCACCAGAGCCTGTGACCTTCCAAGGGTCCTAGGACCTTCATCCTTAGACTGGGAGATATACCATTGGCTTCTCTGATTCTAAGTCTTCCAGCTCTTTCTCCAACTTGTAGGTAGCATATTGTGGGATTTCTCCACCTTGAGATCATGTGAGATCTTTCCTACAGTAAATCTTTTCATACACACACACACACTCACACATGTCTCTCTATTCCTGCTCTGCACCTTAGTCATGGGTGGAATATGATTCCCACTGGCACTTGGCTCCCACACCCCTCCAGCTAGACAGATTTCAAGTTCGTTAACTGGAATATACATACACACCATGTTGGTTCAGTTTCTTTCTGGAAAACACTGACAAATACACCATTCATCACCATTAATAATTATCTTTACGAACATGTTTATAAGAGACACTGGATAAAGATCATCTCATTTTACCAAAGGGGGAAAAAAGGAAAGCCTTTAATTTAGATCAATGTGGGCGCTCCAAGGAGGAAAAAGCACCCAATATCCACCATACACTTGAACATCAAAGGAAATCCACTATTGCTATAAATGGTCAACCTCATCAATTCCTGGAAGATACAAGTGCTATTTTTTCTACAATAAACCCTGACGCCATTTGCTCAACATCTTCCTCAGAGTGAAAATATCACACAGGAAGTACATGCATGTTTCAAATAGCTCATAGAATTTTCCTATCTCTCAGCCCTAAACTGTAACGCTTTGACCCTTCTTAAATGATAGCCTTAAATCAATGACCGACGAGCAGGGGAGAGGCTACAAGATCCAGCTCCTGTGCTCTCCTGGAAACATCTCTGAGCCATACTTATATTTCAGAGCTCTCCTGCAGGATCAGGCTAAAGTTGTCTTCTGTGAAACTTTGGAGGAGACATGCCATTGGCTGTCTTCATCCCCTGTCTTGCATCACAAATCTTACCAGTTTTTCCTGGGAGAATCACAGTGCCCAGTTCTTGTCTCAGGATCTTCCTCTGGGGAGTGTAAGATATGTAGAAAGCTGTTCTCCAAGTTTGTCTTATCAGAATTCCACTTCCAGCCAAGATTAGTTAACAAAGACCAGACTTACCTCCCATTTGAAGCAAACAAAAAACTGGACACAATAAATTATAAATGGCTTTCAGAGCACTGCATGTTAGGTAACGAAGGGCAGCAATCCCCGAGAGATGGGAAACAAATGAAGTCCTAAAACTTCCCCATTATTGCCTTGGGATAGTTTCCAGGTCAAGCGAAAGAGGAGGGGCACCCAGATGGAATCCTGAAAACTTCCTGAGCTAAGAAGACAGAGTAAGAACACAGAGAACCAGGGAGGCTACGGTGCATAGGATAGAGTATCAAAGATAGAAAACTACACTGAAAGAGAACTCTTGCAATGTACAGAAAGTTCTCTCTTGAACATTTTCAAAGTAATGATCAGTCCATGAAATATGAAGAAACTACTCATACCAAGGGGAAAAACAACCCTAAAGGAATAGACCCACAATTTTAAACACACACACAGGGCCCTGAATAGTCCCTGTTTCCACCAGCCAGGCAGGAAAACCTTAAAATTCACAGGCTACTAGATAAAATACTTTAAAATATCTTGTCTTGGGGCCGGCAGGTGGTGTGGTGGTTAAGGTGCTGGACTCCCACATGGCCAACTGCAGTTCAGGTCCCAGACCTGGAGGGTTGCTTTCACTTTCCCTCTCTCTCTCTATGGTCAGTTAAATAATAATAACAAATTAAATAAATAAATAAATCTTTAAAAAAAAAAAAAGCTTTTGTCGCAGTAGTAGGGAAGAATTATCCCTGTACTAAGCACTGTTCTGATGCAACCTAACAAAGAAGGAAAATAACACCCCAAAGGGTCAAATTATTTCCAAGTAACTTAACCATATCCCAGAACAAAGTTTAAGGGTAATTATTACACAAAACTATGCAGCTTTCAAAAAGGTAAAAATCCACCATATTTAGCATGCATCCAATTATAATTTATTAGGCATTCAAACAAGTAGGAAATATATAGCTCATAATAAAGAGACTCATGTATCCAAATTGTCCCAAAATTGTCACAGATGTTAAGCACGCAAAGACATTAAAACAGTTATTGTTGAAATCAGCAGATGAACCATGGGTACATCACATAGTCGACCATGGTTCAAGTCCTAGACTCCGCAGCTTAAAACTTATACTGGGTATGTATGCGTGAGTGCCCAAAATCCCAAGGAGAGAATGGAGGAGAAGGGATTAAGGTGTGGCTATCCCCCCAGGGGGTGTTTTCTAGCTTTTTATCTTTCTGTCTCTGTCTCTCTGGCATGTGCACATACCCCATAGCAAAAATCTCTCTCTCAAAAAAAAAGATAAATAAAAAATAAAGCAGTTATTACTAACTGTATTCCATATACTCAAAAAGTTAAAAAGAAGGGAGCCAGCAGTTAGCGTAATGGCTATGTCGCTGGACTCCCACGTAGTCAACCGCGGTTCATGTCCCGGACCCGGTGGCTTAAAACTCACGCCGGGCGCGTGTGCGTGCGTGCCCAAGATCCCGAGAGGAGAATGGAGGAGAAGGGATTGCGGCGTGACCATCCCCCCTGGGGGGTGATTTCTCGCTTTCTGTCTCTATGTCTCTCTCTGTCTGTCTGGCGAGCGCACGCGCTCTACAGTGAAAATCTCTCCAAAAAAAAGAAAAAAAAAGAAAAAAAATGGAAAATATTTAAAAGACTCAAATCAGGCCAGGAGATGGCATAGCAGTTACATCACTGGACTCTCACCATTCCAGTCCCAGACCCAGAGGCTTGAAACACACCAGGCATGTGTGCATTCATGCCCAAGATCTCAGGAGAAGGGATTGCGGTGTGGCCCTTCCTGATGGTTAGGGGGTGTGTGTGGGGGGGTGATTTCTCACTCCCCCCCCTTCTGTAAGCACATATACCCTAAGGCAAAAATCCCTTTTAAAAAGTAAATAAATAAAATTTAAAAATAAAAGACACAAATTAAACTTCTGAAAAAGAAAACTAAAATATCTAACATAAAACAATATACTACAGAGGATTAATAGTAGATTAGATATTGCAAAAGAAAAGATTAGTAATATGAAGATATTGCAATAGAAACTATCCAAAATGAAAAACATAGAGAAAAAAATAACTGGAGGAAAAAAAGAAGGAGGAAGAAAAAGATAAAGAGGAAAAATAAGAGAAAGTGAAGGAGGAAGACAAAGAGAAAAAGAAAGAGGAGAAGGAAGAAAAATAATATCAGTGAGCTATGAGACAGTTTCAAGAAGCATAATATACGGATAATTGTAGTCCCTGAAGAAGGAAGAAAAACAAAAAATATTTGAAGATATGGTAACTGAAAACTTTCCAAATTTGGTGAACACTATAAAACCATCTAGCCAAGGCATATCCTAATCAAATTGCTATAAAAGAAAAAAATGTTAAAAGTAGCCTGGGGACTAGCAGATGGCATAATGGTTAAGGCACTGGACTCCCACATGGCTAATAGTGGTTCAAGTCCCAGACCCAGCAGGCTGAAAAACACATTGGTCCTTGAGTGTGCATGTCCAAAATCCCAAGAGGAAAAAGGAGAAAAAGGGACTGTGGTGTGACCATCCTCCCTGAGAAGGTGATTTCTGTCTTTCCCTGTCTCTCTCTGTCTTTCTCCAGCGAGTGCACATGCCCTATGGCAAAGACTTTTAAAAAGAAAAAAGACAAGTCATAGATTGGGGAAAACTTTTATAAATCTTGTATCTGATAAAAAAAAAGTCTCATATATTCAGAATATATAAAGAATTCTCGGTACCCAATAACAACTCAATAACAAATAACAATTTAAAAAATAGTAAAAGAAGATATATAGATAGCAAATAAGCTCCTGAAAATAGCTCATCACCATTAAGAAGTGCAAGTTAAAACCATAATGAGACACCAATATATACCTATTAGAACAGCTAACTTTAAAGACTTACAAAACCAAGCATCAGAAAAGATGTAGAACTAGAACTCTCATACACTGCTGGTAGATGTTTAAAGTAGTAAAATCACTTTATAAACAGTTCAGCAGTTTCTTCAAAACTTAAACACCCATGATATGACCCAAGCATTTTTTACTCCTAGAGAAATAAAATCAAGTGTTCGTACCAAGACTTGTACACAAATGTTCATAGTACCTTTGTTTGAAATGGTCATACATGAGAAGCAACCTAGATAGGTAACATGGGTGGTAAACACTGTGGCACCTAAATATTATGGTACACTACTCAACAACAAAAGGTGAATCATCAATACACAAAAACAACATTGATAAATCTCAAAATAATTAGAATAAAAGAAGCCAGACATAAAGGAATATATTCTGTATGATTTAATTTATATAAAAATTCTTAAAAATCCAGTAATGGGGGTTGACAAGTGGTATGGTGGTTAAGAGTGCTGAACTTCCACATGGCTGACCACGGTTCGATTCCCAGACCTGGTGGCTTGCTTTCTCACCTTCCCTCTCTCTCAATCTGTCCCTTTCTGGTCAAATTAAAATAAATAAATAAAGTTCAATAAAATAATTCTGGGACCAGAAGTTGGCGTAATGGCGATGTCACTGGACTCCCATGTATTCAGTCACAGTTCGAGTCCCAGACCCGGTGGCTTAAACTCACACCGGGCACATGTGCATATGTGCCCAAGATCCATAGAGGAGAACGGAGTAGAAGGGATTATGATGTGGCCACACACCCTATAACAAAAACCTCTCACAAATAAATAAAATAAAATAAAATAATTCTAAAATATAAATTAAAAATCCACAGTGATGAAAAGCAGGTAAGTCAAAGATTACAAAGGTACATGGGGAAATTTGCAGATATGAACTTAGATTGTCTTTTCTTTTAGAGAGTTTTTAAAAATAATTATT
>NW_006203419.1:2484179-2495520 GCF_000334495.1 Tupaia belangeri chinensis | reverse complement strand
TCAAAAAAAAAAAAATATATATATATATATTTAATTTATTTATTTATTATTATTATTATTATTAATTTGCTATAGGGCAAGTGCATTCAGCAGAGAGAGACAGAATGAGTGGGAAAATGAGAAAGCAAGTCACTAGGTCTGGGACTCAAACCATGGTCAGCTATGTGAGAGTTCAATGTCTTAACTACCATGCTACTTGCTGACCCATTTAAAGACAGGTTTTTTTGGACTTTTTTGTTTTGTTTTGGTTTTTGGTTTTTGGTTTTTGGTTTTTTGGGGGGTTTTTTGGTGTAGGGCAAGTCCACTCGCCAGAGAGACAGAGAAAAAAAAGCAAGAAACCACCCCTTAGAAGGGATAGCCACATTACAATCCCTTCTCCTCCATTCTTCTCTCAGGGTTTGGGCATGCAAGCACATGCATTGGCCTGAGTTTTAAGCTTCCAAGTCCAGGACTCAAACCATGGTCAACAATGTGGGAGTCCAGTGATGTAACCATTACACATATGATGGTCCCTGCAAATTGGTTATTTTCATTGTGGTAATAGTTCTACAGATGGCTTAGAATTCCACCCCCAGCTATATCTGAGGCCTTGATTCCATTCATCCACAGCCTCCTCCTGAACTTTCAACTGCCACGTTGCTACTGGCTCAGAGCTTCCCCAAAGCTTATAAAGACACTCAGTTTCCATTTAGAAAGTGCACGCTCATTCCCACACTTGCATCTGTCTACAGTTCTTCCATCTCTCTTTACATCCCCAATGTCTTTCTCACTCATCCCCTCTTCAGCCTTCTGTAATACACTGAAGGACACTTGGATTATTTCTAGATTTTGATATTATGAATGAAGCTGCTGTGAACATT
This sequence comes from Tupaia belangeri chinensis, assembly GCF_000334495.1. Lineage (NCBI taxonomy): Eukaryota > Metazoa > Chordata > Mammalia > Scandentia > Tupaiidae > Tupaia > Tupaia belangeri. The sequence goes on along the minus strand of NW_006203419.1, from coordinate 2,494,660 downwards.
TTCACACATGTCTATTGGGGAACACAAGCCTGAATCTCTAAGTCACAAAGTATATTAAGCTGGAGTATTTGCCGACTTGACATTTAAAGACAGAAAATATTTTCCCCAATTGACAAGGTAAACAAGGCCTGATACATTTTTCTTGTATCAGTCAGCTTTTGTTACATAACAAATTACCAAACTAAATTTTAATTACATGCATTTATTTCTCACTCATGTTTCTGCAGGTTTGATTGGGGCACCTTCACCACACATGACTTATTTTGTGCCTAGGTTGAAGGCACAATGGCCACCTGGAATATGGTACCTCACGATGATGGCAGAAGTGCAGGAACACAAACCCAACAACACGAGCACATTGCAAACCTCTGCTTTCATCACATCAGCATCTCGTTGGCCAAAGCAAGCCTCATGGCCAGCGTTAAGGGTCGAAACATGTTGGGACCAGCAGTTAGGGTAATGGCTATGTTGCTGGACTCCCATGTAGTCGACCACGGTTCAAGTCCCGGACCCGGTGGCTTAAAACTCACGCCGGGCGCATGTGCATGTGTGCCCAAGATCCCAAGAGGAGAATGGAGGAGAAGGGATTGCGGCGTGGCCATTCCCCCACCCCGGGGTGGTGGTGGGGAGGGTGATTTCTCACTTTCTGTCTCTCTGTCTCTCTCTGTCTGGAGAGCGCATGTGCCCTATAGCAAAAACCTCTCCAAAAAAATAAATAAATAAATAAAGGGTAGAAACATATACTCTTCCCACTAAGAGGTCATGGAAAGGGCACAAATGTATAATTCCTACAGTGGAATGAAACTTGGTGACCAATAATTCAATCTTTGAACACTTACAGGCAAATCTTTGCCGCAGTAAATAGCTCAGGGGGAAAAAATGCTCCTACATAGTAAGCTGTAGCATCCTCCTTTATTAAAGAATCTAAAGTTTGCTAGAATCCAAGTCTCTCTGCTGAAGCCCAAGCCCCTGATAAAGCTTGCATGGGTCTGCCATCTGAGCCCCATTATTATACAGACTTACCTACCCACTTACAGGAAACACTACACCTAGGTAGACCTACATGCATAGAGGTGGAGACTATGCCCAAGGAAAGACTTCCAAGGTAGAGCTCTTGGCATAGAGGAGTGAGAAGAAGCTCTACTCCATTGGCAGGTGCCTCTTACATTGGGAGCAGTAATATGAGCCATCCTACTCTCAGAAATACTCCTCATAAGAGAAAAGTACTCACTCCTGTCCTGACAGACCAGGCTCCCTAGAATGTGGGAAAGTCCTGTCCAGTCATCTCTTGCGAGAGGCAGGCACTCTATGACAAAGACATGTACACTAACCCTCAGTGACATTCAGAGGTGCACAGTCCTCCAAGTTTCATTCATGTGTTCATTTGTAGAATCATGCTTTCATCCACTGGTCCAACAAACATTCACTAAGTAATTTCAAGAGCCCATCCATTCATCAAGTAACTTCAGTACCGTACAACTGCTCTGAGTACAGGAAGATAAATATGTCAGGGCCAGCAGATGGCATAATGGTCACATTGCTGGACTCTCATGTAGTCAAACAGGGTTCGAGTCTCAAACCCAGTAGCTTCAAACTCACTCTGAGTGTGTGTGTGGGTACATGCCCAAAATGCCAAGAGGAAAATAGAGAAGATATGGCCATCCCTGCTAGGGGGTGATTTCTCACTTTTTGTCTCTCTGGTGAGTGCATGTAACCTATAGCAAAAAATTTCTCTAAGAAAAAAATAAGATAACTATGTCACAATCTTTAAAAACAACTCAAGAAGTTTACTGTCTCCAGGTAGGAAAGGTAAAAAATTAAATCATAAAAGATTACTCTATAAATGACTAAATGAAAGAAAATGGGGACAAAAAGATGGAAGTAAATGGAATGTTTGCAGATCCTTAATGTCCAGGTGGGGCTTGGTTATTATCACCATTTTATAAGTGGGAAGATGGAAGATCAGAGAGATTAAGTGATTAACGCACAGAGAAGAATGGAGAATTGTAGAAACCCAGGAACTAAATCACAGAGAACAACATTAAAGTAGGGAAGGCCATCCTTATTTCCTCATTTTTTTTCCTGAGATAGTTGGAATTTTTTTGATTCCTTCCTCCTTCCATTCCTCCAGGGAATCATTACCAAGGGAAGTCCTTCTTTCTTTACTGTCTTCTCCAGAGATTGAATCTTGGCCCAGAAGAAAGGAAATGGAAAATGGCTTTGGGCCATCGTATTCATGAGCTGGAAAGTTGACATCCCAGCAGGGGTTGTCTCAGCCTCTCTAATTGGGATTGGAGTCACGCAACCCTGCCTAGCTTCTCAAGTTGATTATAGGTCACTTCCTGTGAATGGACTGGCCTATTTTAATTCTGTGTTAGAAAATCTCCTTCATTAGCATTTGCTACTACTTTTGAGTGTCAGGGAATTTGTCAGGTGAGCAAAGTTTTTCCCCGTAACTCTCACCTTTCTTAATAACACCACATAATAGCCCCATGGACATCTTTTTCACTCTTCCCAGTTTCCCATCCCCCAATGGATCATCAGATCTCAGGGGCTGGAGGATATGACTCTGCATGTCATCTCTGCTAAGAGATTCAAGAAATCTTGGATGTAATGAGAAATGTACTAATTCTTGAATTAGTAGACACTGATTATAAGGGTAGACTTTCAGGCACTAATCATTTTTTTTTTTTTAATGAGAGACGCCCATGACAGCAGGTGGATTCTCCTAGAGAAGAATTACTCTCCATGAAGGCTAAAACCATGCTAACTGAACACCCAATGCCCACCTTAATTCTCCCATTGTATTCTCAGTGCTGAATGAGTTATCACTATCACCAGAGTGTTTCCAGATGCCATTTCTAATTTTATTCCTTTTTTAGCAAGCTGTGCTGCAAATGTATATGTGGGCCTGATCTGGAAAGAATACCACATGAAAAGCCACATCTACAGAAGAGAGTAGAATATTAATTCAGAGTACCCATCTATCTTCTCTTTTCACAATTCACCTGTAGACATTGCCCAGCTAATATGCAAGTGAGTCTTCTGGGGATTCTTGCAGTCCTACAGGCTGGACAGTCGCCAAAATAATTTCTTATTCCTGGGAACTTGGTAAAACCACATTTTCCCCTTGCATCTAAATGGGGGCTTGGGATTGGTGAACTTAGGCACAGTGTTGTGCTTGGCTTCTACATAGTTCTCCACGCTTTCTCTTTGTTCTCTGGGCACCTGTAAAGGACAATCCATAAAGTTCTCCAGGGATCTGGGGAATTCCAAGTTTCTACGAAACAGTGAAACCGCATGTTGGAAGCAGCCTGAATGCCTGAGTCACACCATGGAGGAAAGCTGCTCCAGAGAGCTGCTTGCCCAGGTACACTCACACTGGACTTTGAGTAAATGAGAAATAAAGTGTTATTGTGCTAAGCCACTAAAATTTGGGGGTTGCTTATTACATGTTTTATTCCCAACTAATCTCTGCCCTGAGAGTTTTCCACTTGTCCAATATCCTGCTTCTCAGCATATTTCCTCTCCTGAAGAAAAGAAAAAGAAACAAAAGCATATCACTTAGCAGCAGAAGCAAACACAGCTGCAAAGCAAAAAGTCACCCAAGGGTCCCCTGAAAAGTGGGCTGCTTGCCAGGCTGTGAGGGAGAATATCACCCATTCTCACCCTCTACCACTCTTACTATAATGGGAGATATAGTTACTAGGTCCCAACTCTATCAATTTTAGGCAAATATTAGCATAAGTAACCAAATCCTAACTAATCTGGAGTTCCCTGAACCCTCTGCTGACATAAGGATGGGAATGGGAGACTGTACTATTCAGTGTCTCCTACCTGCAAAAACAACATCCTTTCCCTAGACACTCCCTAATCTGTGACCACTGAGAAGTGGCCAGCCCTGACTACCAAATTCTGCTGTCTTGAAGGTGGTAAAGAGTGACTCAAGTCCTCATCCCTTCCAGTATCCTTCCTGAGGTGTCTGGAAGAATAACACAATTAAGGGAATTAGGAAGGCTTTGGATATGGGTCAGAGCTGTGGGTCAAGTTGTAGCCAGGGTTAGAGTAAGGTCATGTTAAGGCTAAGGGTCAGGCCAGGGTTGGAAATTAGTTTGCAGCTGAAAAATAGAATGGATGTCCATGTACTTCACAGAAACTGATCCCAAGAAGTGGCAGCTATATTTTTTTTTGGGGGGGGAGCAGTTTTTGCCTTAATGTGTATGCACCCATCAAAGAGAGAGAGACAGAGACAGTGAAAGGGAAATTGAGAAACCATCCCCTAGGGGGGATGGCCACACCGCAATCCCTTCTCCTCCATTCTCCTCCTGCAATCTTGGGCATGCACGCACACATACCTGGTGTGAGTTTCAAGTCATTGGGTCCAGGACTCGAGATATGGTCAACCATGTGGTAGACCAGCAATGTAACCTCTATGCCATCGGCTGGCCCTGGAAATGGCAGCTTTAACCAAGTCTTCCAACATGTATGAATCTGTACCTTTTCAGACTCATTACTCAGTTCTCTATTGCTATTCTGAGTAGAGAGGTACTGGAAGAAGAGATTTGGATTTTCTTGGAAGATTTTATTTAAAAGAGTCTCTAGGATCCTGTTATCAAACTCAGAGAAAACTTTTGTCCATGGCAACATGAAGGATCTCCTAATTCTTCTTGGTAGCACTTTCTACCAAGTCCCCAGGGTGGCAAGGACATTACATCCTCAGTGCCCAGAACAGTTCTAAGCATATAGCTGGTGGTGTTAACTTGTGTTGAACAAATGAATAAATATTTCCCAGGCTTGGTAGAGTGGGTGGGAACTGGGGGTTGACCAGCTGGTCCTTGCAAACAGGATCTCTCTCACAAATGCCTTCTCCATGAGAGCTATCTCTCATTCAGCATCCTTACCTTCTCCATGAGAGCAGTCTCTCATTCAGCATCCTTACCCTATCAGGCTAACCATTCTGAGCCCTCTTCACAAGAGAGGATTTTGTTCAGAACTCTCCAGTCCCCTCAGGACCTCTTGTAAGGTTCCTTCATCTCTCCGCTTTAGAACAAGAGACCAAAGTTCATCACTGTTAACGTTTCAGTTGTGAGACAAACAATGCCTTTTTTCTTTATGGCCACTCTGAACAATCTTGTAAAGGAGAATAGATAAACATTGGGTCATTATAAAAGTCATGACACATTTTTGCATAGAAAAACATGAGAAAATATGCCATGACTTTTCTGATGATCCAATATATAGGTTCTCCTTGACTTATGATGAGGTATGCCACAAAAAAAAATTGTAAGTTAAAAATATTGTTAAGTTGAAAATGCCCTTAATATGGGACCAGCAGTTGGCGTAACGGCTATGTTGCTAGACTCCCATGTAGTTCAAGTCCTGGACCCAGTGGCTTAAACTCATGCCAGGCGCGTGTGCTTGCATGCCCAAGATCCTGAGAGGAGAATGGAAAAGGAATTGTAGTGTGGCCATCCCCCCTGGGGGGTGATTTCTCGCTTTCTGTCTCTCTGTCTCTCTCTGTCTTTCTGGCAAACGCACCTGCCCTATATCAAAAACCTCTACAAAAAAGAAGGAAGGAAGGAAAAAAGAAAGAAAGAAAGAAAGAAAGAAAGAAAGAAAGAAAGAAAGAAAGAAAGAAAGAAAGAAAGAAAGAAAGAAAGAAAGAAAGAAAATGCACTTAAAATATCTAGCACATATTGCACATGGCTAGCCAATGAAAAGATCAAAATTCAAAATGTGGTTTCTACTGAATTCATATTGTTTTTGCACGATTGTAAAGTTGAAACATTTATAAACCATGACCTCCTATCGGTATTTAATCTTCCATCTTAAAGTAGGTCCAGGAGCCAGCCAGGTGGTGTGGTGGTTAAGACAGCTGGACCCTGCATGGACAACTACACAGTTTGAATACTGGATCCAGAGGCTTAAAAAACACTCCAGGCACATGTGCATGCCCAAAATTCTAAGAAGAAAATGGAGGAGAAGAGATTGCAGCTATATCCTTAGGAGGGGAGGGTGCTTTCTCACTTTCCCTTTCTTTCTCTCTCTCTCTCTCTTCTCTATCTCGCCCTTAGCAAATTTTTTAAAAACTAAAACAAAAACATTTCTAAAGTGGAACCAAGTTGCTAAGTCCCAAAGAAACAAGGGCCAGCAAGATCTTCAGGGCTCACTTGTCCAGTAATTTTCCCACAAGACTCTAGAGCCCACAATGCCTTGGAATACCTGGAGGTTCCAAAATGCAGCATGAGAGAGAGGCCCAGAGGGTTAGACTCAGGGTCTTGCCCCTGAGCCAGCCAAAGCTTCTCCACTTATATTTGCCTGTTTATGTTGGGTTTCTGTGAAGACCTCTCGAGAAAAAAAAAAAAAAGTGTTCTCTTGCTTTAATCTCTGATCTATGCCAATTTCACCTGCCCCATTTTAGAAAGGTGACAACTGGATCCAGACACTTGCCAAAGGTCATGTAATGAGGAAGCGCATGAACCCGGGTGCTCAGTTCTAAAACTGCTGATGACTTCCCCACTGCCCAGGAAAGGTGCTCCTTTCAGAAGTCAGACCTTGCCTGTCAGGGCTCCGCTCCATCAGGGAGAGCTCAGTGAATGGTTGATGCAATGAGTGAATGGGGTGTAATTCACATTCCTATTATAACTGGGGTCACCACTAGCCCCATCTATTCTTCTACTATCATTCGTGACAAATATTTTCACCAAACAAATAAACCTAACAGTGTTCTCCAGCTGTGCATATCGATAGACAATTTCAGAAAGCCCTCCAACGTTGCTATAGGGAAGCATGACTCATTTACATAGGCTAATTCAAAGTAAAAATGAGAGTGGCATCGAAACTCCCTGAAATCCACTCCTCCCGGAAAAGTTTAGGGACAATTAGAGGAGATTGAAACACAGTGGAGGTACGCCCAAGAGTCTGAGTTCCTAACCCTGGAATCCAGCCAGGGTAGAATCTACCAATTCTAGGAGAACATGCCCCTCTGGACAAGGTCCTTCTATTCACATATGGGATCCAAGAACACACATTTCACATGTGAATCACTTCAAGAATCAGTCAAGTAGCCTTCTGATTCTCATTCATTCATGTATTGCCTAAATAAATCCCAGTGTCTCATGTGGCTCAGTCTCAAAGCAGAATCCCATTTAAAGAAACAAACTACCTCATCATGCTTTGTGGGGTCACCTCCCAACTCAATTACTTTGAGCACATCCTTGCCAAAAAAGAAAGAAGAAACAGGAAGGAGTCCAGCCCCACAGGACCAAAGTGCGCTGTGAACTTAACTCAAAGCATTGTTGAGCCATTAAAGAAAAATTTTTAGAGAAGTAAAATGATCATATTTAGGGAGCTCCATATGGCAACATAATGGAGGAGGCATTATTGAACTAGAAATAAACAGGGGGCCAGTAGGTGACATGGTAGTTAAGGTGCTGGACTCCCACATGGCCAACCATGATTTGAGTCCTGGGCCTGGTGGCTTCCATTCTCACTTTCCCTCTTTCTCTCTTTGGGTAAGTAAAATAATAATAATAATAATAAGTAAAATTAAATAAATAATTCTTTTTTTAAAGATAAAGAAATGAAACGAACATCAGGAGTGTTCAGAGCCTGACCTGAGATAGAAACTACGGCAGAAAGGGATGAATTCAGAGTCAAGTGGGCAAAAACAATCAATGCGACTGGGAGGCTGAGTGGATTTCGGGTCAAGGATGAACCAGTGGGTGTCCCACCCTGCCATACCTGCCTGGATGGTGAATAGGGCAAGTTGAGGATTTGAGCCTCAGAGATAGAGTTTAATTTAGAAAGCATTTAACTTGAGGTGCTCAAGAGGCATCTAAGCAAAGGTGCATGTGGTCGTTGTGCCTGTGGTGGTACGGAGCTCTGTCTCAGCCCCTCGCCTGCTAAGACCTCCCTTCAGAGAAAGGAGACTCCTGCTCTTAGCCTCTGCCAGCAATATATACTCTAACCTCTTTCCTAATTTGAGCGTTTGATAAAAAGGTCCAGGAAACTCACACTCTCACAACCTTGGACATCCCCCCAGAGCTCTAGAGTCTCCAATACCTCTTGCAGATCTTCCCAGGACTGCCAAGACCTGAAAGGAGGTGAGGTTGCTCTGCCTTCTTCCAGGTACCCCATCCTACAACTTCTCCCCACTTTGCCAGCAAAGATCCCTCCAGCCACCCTTCCACCACTGACTCTCTAAACCAGAAGAAGGTACACATCTCTACGGGATGCCTAGTATCCCCCAACACCAGCCTCAGATTTGACTAAGTCTCCTCTTCACATCTTCCTTAAAAACTGACAATTTGAGGGCCAGCAGGTGACATAGTGGTTAAGGCGCAAGGCTCCCACATGGTCCTGGGCCCAGTGGCTTGAAACTCACACCAGGCACATATGAGTGTGCCCCAAATCCTGAAAGGAGAATGGAGGAGAAGGGATTGTGTCTCTCTGGTGAGCACATGCATCCTATAGCAAAAATCTCTCTAAAAAAGTAAATACATAAAATAAAAAACAACTGACCAGTTCCAGAATCACAGGGCTCCACCAGGGTCTTGCCTGTCTTACATTATGCCATGGAAGCCAGTCATGGACATCCCAAACAAGGAACTCTGGCCCCCTTTTCAGAGCCCCTGTTCCTCCCTTTCAGAGAGGAAGCCCAAATTCAAGTTTTGCTTTTGCTTTTGGTCAGATAACCCTCAAAAGCACCTTTGCTCTCATTTCAACTCACTATGGTACATTCCCAAAGATCCAATAAAAGCAGACTTCATGGAAAAGCTGAGGGCCTCAAAAGAGCTGTTTTTTTCTTTTTTTTTTTTTTTTGAGAGAGAGAGAGAGATTTACTATAGGGCACGTGCACTCACCAGAGAGAGAGACAGAAAGTGAGAAATCACCCCCTCCCCAGGGGGGATGACCACACCACAATCCCTTCTCCATTCTCCTCTGGGGATTTTGGACACGCCCCCCCCCCACACACACACACATAGACATGCCCCCCAAGAGTTTGAAGCTGCTAGGTCAGGGACTTGAACCCATAGTCAACTGTGTGGGAATCCAGCAGTGCCACCTGCTGGTCCCTGAAGAGCTGTTTCTAAGTCACAGCCACAGCCTTGGCTTCTTGGACTGGAGGAAGGGGTTAAGTGTCTGCCAATCTCTCTCCCATTTTCTGCTTTTTCTGCAAAGCACCTTCACAGCTAGGACTCAGACACCCAGCTCTTGTGTCATCCACAGCTAAGTGGCACTCAGGCCATGGGGTTCTCCAGCCCTTTCCAGACACCTTTCCAAGCAGGCCCTGCTCTCCCTGGTGCGGCTTAAGCCATCCTTAACCTGCATCTTCACACTGGCATTACCCTCCCTGCAATTCCTCCTTCTGCCACCCAGCGAGTCCAGCCTGGTGCCTGCCACATGACAGCAGCCTAGGAAATGTCACTGTTGTTGTTGTTGGCTACATGAAGGGTCTCTTTTTGACCCTTTCTACCAAGTCCTGCTTGTCAGCCAGAGGCTCCTCATACCCTCCCCAACCCCATGTTCCTGGATCCCTCAGTTCCCTCTCTACTCTCTACCCTCTCTATTCAAGTCCTGTCCACCAAGTCCCAGTCACTAAGGAACATAGGCAGGGGCACTCTTATCCTCATTTTGTGGATGAGAAACTGAGGCGGAACAGCTAACAGAGCAGAGCCTCCATTTGGAACCAGGCTGTGTCTCCCCCCCCCCCCCCGCCCCCGCCCCGCCTTAACCTTTCTGACAAGTGGCCTTTCCCACCATCAACTCAAGCACTTAAACTCTCCCCAGAACGAAGCCACCTATTTAAGGTAGCAAAGGTAGCAAAAAGCGTATCTGTTGAGGACGTCTGACAGGGAGTCAAGAAGCAATGCGGAAGCTGGTATATGTAGCCCAGCGCGTCGTGGGCAGGGTGCGAGGGCCGAAACTACTCCACTCTTCTTTCCAGCCTCAGCCCAGCACGGGCTTCTCACGGGTTCCGGGCGCTCCCCAGGCCATCACATTGGGCAGAGGTGTTTGAGACCCTGCACTGGGCAGTGGCCGGAGAAAAGGAAGAAGGTGCGGCAAATCCATCCACAGTCCCAAGAGGCCACCCGCCGCGGCACTGCGCTGTCCAGTCCGCAGTCCGCAGATCCCGGGCGCCTGCTGCTCCCTGGCGGCCGGAGTCGGGAGCCCTGGGACCTGGGAATCGCGCCTTCAATGCTCCGCGCGCCCAAGGGCACCAAGCGAGTGACAGAAGGGCTGAAGAGAAGGCGGGAGGAAGAGGGACGCAACTGAGGGCAAAGGGGGAGGGGGTCCGAGAGCGACGAGGGAGAGAGCGTGAAGGAGACGACGAGGAAGGAGGGCGGGCGTGAGCACCCGCGGCGAGGCGTGGGTGGCTGTTGCCGGCCTGGAGCGCACACCGACGCTGCAGCCCCTCCGGACCCGCACGAGCCGCTCGCCCTGCGCGCTGAGCCCCTTCTCTCCGAGTGTGGCGGCGC
>NW_006203419.1:2472609-2483225 GCF_000334495.1 Tupaia belangeri chinensis | reverse complement strand
TTGTCATCCTCTCGGTGGCTTGCAACCGCCACCTACAGACGGTCACCAACTATTTCATCGTGAACTTGGCCGTGGCCGACCTCCTACTGAGCGCCACGGTGCTGCCATTCTCGGCCACCATGGAGGTTCTGGGCTTCTGGGCCTTTGGTCGGGCCTTCTGCGACGTGTGGGCCGCGGTGGACGTGCTGTGCTGCACGGCCTCGATCCTCAGCCTCTGCACCATCTCCGTGGACCGGTACGTGGGCGTGCGCCACTCGCTCAAGTACCCCGCCATCATGACCGAGCGCAAGGCGGCCGCCATCCTGGCGCTGCTCTGGGCCGTAGCGCTCGTGGTGTCCGTGGGGCCGCTGCTGGGCTGGAAGGAGCCTGTGCCTCCGGACGAGCGCTTCTGCGGCATCACAGAAGAGGCGGGCTACGCTGTCTTCTCCTCCGTGTGCTCCTTCTACCTGCCCATGGCTGTCATCGTGGTCATGTACTGCCGCGTGTACGTGGTCGCCCGCAGCACCACGCGCAGCCTGGAGGCAGGCGTCAAGCGAGAGCGGGGCAAGGCCTCCGAGGTGGTGCTGCGCATCCACTGTCGCGGCGCGGCCACGGGCGCCGACGGGGCGCACACGACGCGCAGCACTAAGGGCCACACCTTCCGCAGCTCTTTGTCGGTGCGTCTGCTCAAGTTCTCCCGCGAGAAGAAAGCGGCCAAGACGCTGGCCATCGTCGTGGGCGTCTTCGTGCTCTGCTGGTTCCCTTTCTTCTTCGTCTTGCCTCTTGGTGAGTGACCCCTTTGCCACCAGTGCCTCCCTTGCTCCCCAAGCCTGTGGCGGTGCCTTCGTGGCACCTGCACTTGGATGACCCTCCACCTGAACATGGAAGGTTGATTTCACAACTTTCCTGGTCTATTAAAAACATGTGTGTACATGCCACTTTGGGACAGGGTGGGCCAGAAGGAGAGGCTCTTCTTGCTTTGCTGGTTTTGTTTCACAGACAATCCAACTTTTCTGCCACTCTCCTCTTCCATTACAAACCTTGGACTTGCGCTCCCCACCCCTCTAAAAATAAAAGGTCCAGGGAACTCCGTGCAGCCACCTGCCCATAGCATGTGGTCAGTGATACATCCCCCAGATCCCACATATGCTCCCCACCAGGGTGGTCCACAGAGTGAGTGGGCCTAAACGTATCCATTTGTTGCGGGCAGCAAGTCCTGGCCAGCCAACACACCAGCAGTCACTAGAAGCCCAGCTTTCTCCGGCACTCATTCAGTTTGGAAACTGGCCTCGTTGTGAGACCCCAGCTGGTGCCCTAGGCTCTGGCTTCTGAAATCTCTTGGAAGGGAGGAAGGCCATGTGTGGGTTGAGGAGGGGAGAAATAGAGAGACTGAGAGAAATTATCCAATGGAAAGCTAATACTGTGATGGTCATTTCTTACATTTACTGAGTTTGTTAGCCCTCTCCAGGACCTTTTTTGTTTCTTTCACAAGCTGCCCTGCAGTCCTGGGAGGTAGGCAGCTGTTCTCAGAGGCTGGGGCTGGGGGCTGGCTCAGCGCAGGAGGAGAAGCAGCACGGCGTTTCTGCCCTGAGTCACTTTACCGTGGCTGCAACCTCAGCGGGCTGCCTTTCCCAGGCCTGGCTCCTTCCACGGGGTGCAGCTGAGTCAGGAGAGAGACAATGGCCTCCCCCTTGCTCCCCTGCGGTCCCTTTCCACACAGCAGGCACACTGGCCTTTATACATTATACATCGGATGTGTCACGCTCCTACTAAAACTCCTCGATGCTTTCCCACTATCACAGGAACAAAATCCACACCCTCCACCATCACCTAGGAGGCAGTGACCTTCAAAGTTATTATTGTCCACACCAAAATGGGACATCATGAATGTTTGCACGAGGGTCATAGGCAGAAACAGGGGCAATTTCAGACATGTGGTCCCTCCTGTAAGGGAGGTCCCAAGGGAGGGGTCGCCACCCTTCTGCCCTCAGGGTCTGCCACCCTCCCTCCTGTACAGTGTTCCCTGTCTCCTCTGTCTCTCTCCAGGTTCCTTTTCCAAGTTCACCCCTGTCTCTGGGCCTTTGCACTTGCTGTTCTGTCTGTCTGGACTGCCCTCCTGGCTGACTCCCCATCCTTTGGGTCCCAGCTTACATGTTTCCTTTTCAGAGAGGCTTTCTTAAACCCAGCCACACCAGCTATTGTCCTTAATTTCTTGCTTAAAGTATATGATTCTTTCCCTTCACTAAACCTTAAGCTGTGTGTGTTGCTTGACTTGGTGTCCGACTTCCCCCACTTGCCCCAGAGCACTCTGTGTGTTGCTTGACTTGGTGTCCGACTTCCCACACTGGCCCCGGAGCGCTTGGAGGGCAGGGCTGTGTCGACTGGGTCCTCATCAAACTCACAGTGCCAGCACAGCGCCTGCCATAGGACCCAGGGCTCTGGCTCCATACCGCATGTGTTAGAATCCTAGCTCTGCCTCTGTCTTACTAGCTGTGAAACTTCAGGCAAATCCCTTAACCCTCTGTGCCTGTTTCTTCATGTGTAAAACAAAGACGGTGGTGATAGTAATAGTGCCCACCTCGGAGGCCATTGTGAGAATTCGGTCAGCTGTTATGTGTGCACATAAGCATGGCACATGAGACGTCACATGTAAGCCATTGCTTTTTCCCCAGATGCTTAATGAAGGGTAAGAAATGACTAAATTGCCCACCTGGAAATCATCCAGTCCAAGGCCACTGCAGAGACAGGGGTGAAGAATGGGCTGTAAATGACACTTGGATGAAGGGACAAATCCACAGGTAGCAGAAAGTTAGTGTGTCCCTCCTTCAGCCATGCACTACCCAGGATTTGGAACTCCCCAAGCTCACCACGTAGGCTCCATCTCTCTGACCCCTGCCCCAGCCTTGCCCAGCTGTGCCCTGCTCCTGGGCACCCTCATTCCACCCCCTGCCCCTCAGTTCACACTGACTGACATCCCCTATGTTCAGAATGTCACCTCCTTTTTTTCCTCTTAACTTCTGTTTTAAATCGTAGTTACAGAGTAACGTACACATAAGGGGAAAATATCGTGACAAGTACACTCGTACCTGACAGGTGCACGTGTCCCCGTGATCACCCGTACTGGACAAATGTCAACGTGTTGCCATGTTTGCCTTACATCCCTTGCTCTCTTTTCAAAAAACTGGAGCACAGCCATCGCTAAATTCCTACCTTCCCAATTCTATGCCCTCCTCCTCATCCCTGCCTCCTCTCTCCCTGCCTCCACAGAGGTAAATCTGGTATTTATCACTCCCATGCACATGTATATACTTTTATAAATATCAGTATCCATAACAAAATAGAGCATTGTTTTGTGTGTCGTTAGAATTTATAGAAACGGCACCATGCCATGCATAGCATTCTTCAACTTGCCTTTCCCACCCAACATTACACCACCTAGATTTATACATGCTGGGCCATTTTAATGACTACATTTGAGTGTATTCCACTGTGAGTTGGTTAACACAGTCTTCCGTTGAATGTTGGTTTTTTCTAGTTTTTCATGGTTGCAATCAACACTGGCAAAAGTCTACCGTTTTGTTTTGTTTTTGTTTTGTCCAGATCACATATCCCCCTCTTCCAGGAAGTCACCCCTTAATTTCCATAATCTTTGCCCCTTGGTGGCTTGCACTGCCTTCTCAATCTCTGCGTTTCTGCTGCTCCTTACACGTGGCATGGGGACCCTGGGGGGTAGGTGTTCTTGTGTCCTCCTTCTTTGCTTCCTGTTAGTCTGTGCCTCACTGCCAGCCTCCTGGGGCACCACTCCAGGCATCCGGAGAAGAGCCCAGGGACGCTGGAGGAGCTGAATTGAGTGGAATCTGGTAATTATGAACAAACAGGACAGAGGCCGAGCAAGGACACAGCCAAACAGAATATTTCTATCTGCCCCATGTGATTTGGAAGGCAAATGGGAAGGCAAAGCCTGCTGTCAGAGGTTGTGCAGGAGGGAGGGGGGCCAGGATGTCCTGATACCCCTCAGCCCTGCACCCAGGCCTGGGAGAAGTGAGGGGCTTTTGAAGGAACGAGGAACTTATAAGTAGCAAATTGGGAGGAAGGGGTATGTGTACTCCAGAGGGCTGATGCATCTTAGTACAGAGGTCCTAGGTATGTGGTGGGGAGTGTGAAACATTGGGAACTTGGGTATGGGGGTCACGGGGGTGAGTGGGTGCAGGAGCATGGGATACAGTCTCCCTGAAAGAAGATGGAGGGAAAAGAGAAGCAAGGAGCTGGGATGAAGCCTTGGAAGCTCTGGCTTTGAAAGAACCTGAACGCCAGCAAAGTGACATGAAGGTTAAGAGCACGGCCAAAAGTGCACATGCCCTATAGCAAAAGAAAAAAATTTTAATTTAAAAAAAAACTAAAGAAAGAAAGAAACAGGATAGTAGTTACCTGCAAGGGTGCGCTGAGCAGAGTGCTGGAGACCTTCCGAAGGGTTGAGCATAGCCTCCATCTTGACCTGGGTGGTGATCACACTGGTGTATGCATAGGTAAAGTCACCAAGCTGTACTCTGAAGTCTACACACCCGCTAAACTGTACTGTCTCTGTGTTGTGCCTTACTATGGTGAGAGAAGCATTAGGAGGGAAGATTGCATCATGCTGAGAAGTTGGGATCTGGGACACTTTGTTGGCCAGGGGCACAGAGCGAATTAGATGTGTGTGTCTGAGAATTGGCCCTGTGCCAGAGAACCCATCTTCCCAAGGCTCCCTGAGGTCAGGAAGGGGACTGGAGATGAAAAGGAAGAGGCAGGATGGAGGTACTTTGTGGCAGGGTTTCAGTGATGGCATCACTGTCCCTGGTCTAAAAGCCTGCAGAGGGGGCTGGCATTACATCTCCTGTCTGTACCTTTATGGCCCCTAATACATAGCAGGTGCTCAGTAAATGTATGCCGAGGAAGAAAGTGACAAAACCCCCTGGCCTCTTCACATCCTGCCATGCCCAGGTCTGAGTGCCAAAGCGTAGTCCTCTCTTTATTTTTAAAATTATATTTCATTATGATGAGAACACTTAGCATGAAACCTACATTCTTCACTTTTTCTATAGGGCTCATGCACTCACTAGAGAGACAGAGAGAAAAAGCAAGAAATCGCCCCCTCCCCAAAGGGGGTTGGTCACGCTGCAATCTCTTCTCCTTCATTCTCCTCTCAGGATTTTGAGCACACGTGCATACGTGCCTGGCATGAGTTTCAAGCCTCCAGGTCCATCCTGGACTTGAACCATGGTCAGCCATGTGGGAGTCCAGCAATGTAACCATCACAACATCTGTTGGTCCCTCTTCACAAAATGTTTAATGTGCGTACCGTATTGTTGTCTGCAGGTACAGTGGTGTACAGCAGATCACTAGACCACGCTCTTGCTGAACTGAAACCTCGTGCTCACTGATTAGTAGCCCCCATTGCCCCTCCCTTCCGCTCCTAGCAACCCCATGTCACACTTTGTTATTTTTAAAGTTAGTTTATTTATTTATTCCATGAGTGAGATAGAGAGAGGCAAGAGACAACACTTCCAACGGAGTCTTGTCTTGATGCTTCGATCCTCCCCCGAGCCTCAGCCAGTTCCAGATGATGGGCAAGTGTGTGCCCAGCATACTCAGGAAAGTCCCCAGACTTGAACTGGGAACCTTCCCATGTGGGAGTGCCTCACAGAGCACTATGTTTTACTGCTGAACCTCCCTCTGGCCCTTCTTTAATATCATTAATTGGACTATTTCAGATATTTCATGTGAGTGGACTCATGCACTATTTGTCCTTCTGTGGCTAGCTTCTTTCACTTAGCATCATAGCCTTCTAAAGTTGACCGTCCTTACTAGTCACACATTGATGGGAACCTCCCATTTATGTGACCTAAAAACCGTTTGTACACATACATCTAACATTTATTATGAATTATGAAAGTATCTATTATGAATTAACATGATTATTATGAATAAACAATGACGCTAGGATTTTTTTTTAATCTTACCATGGGAAGTTTCATAGACATACATAAGTATGTAGAGTGAACAGTATAATGAATCCCCTTGGACCTATGACCCAGCTTCAACCTAAGGCTAATTATCTTGGTTCATCCTATCCACACCCACTTTAGCACCACTATGGACTATTTTGAAGAAAATTCTCATGTTACATCATCTGTAGATTCCTCAATATACATTTCTAGACTATAAGTACATTTTTTTGTTTGTTTGTTTGTTTTCACTTTAGGGCACTTGTGCTCTCACTGGAGCAAGACAGAGACAGACAGGGAAAGTGAGAAATCACCCCCTTAGGGAGAATGGCCATGCAGTAATGTCTTATCCACCATTCTCCTTCTGAGATTTTGAGTACACACATATACACAACCAGTGTGATTTTCAAGCCACTGGGTCCAAGACTCAAACTGCAGTCAGCCATGTGGGAGTCTAGCTCCTTAACCACTATGCCACCAGCTGGCCCCTAAGAACTTTTTAAAAAGTGGGACCAGCAGTTAGCGTAATGGCAATGTCGCTGAACTCCCGTATAGCCGACCGCAGTTTGAGTCCCGGAACTGGTGGCTTAAACTCACACCAGGCATGTGAGAGGAGAATGGAGGAGAAGGGATTGCAGCATGGCCATCCCCCCTGGGGGATGATTTCTTGCTTTCTGTCTCTCTGTCTCTCTCTGTCTCTCTGGCAAACGCACACGTCCCATAGCAAAAACCTCTCCGAAAAAAAAAAAAAGTAACCACAATCTATGAAAACACTTAGTGTTCAAATGTCACTAATTCTCTCATAAATTTTTAGTTTATTGGTTTGAATTAGACTCTAAAAAGTGGTGCATACATTGTATGTGCTCTGCTTGTGCTTAGTAATTTCCCTTCCCAACTTTTTTTTCCATTTTTTTTTGTGATGAAATCAGATGGCTTGTCAGCAGATATTTCCCACAGTCTGGCATTTGCATCCGCATCATGTCATTTAACATGTTCTTCAATTCCCTGTACTCGTGTAAACATTAACACGATTCAAATTCAGTGGAGCAAATGGTATCATGATGTCAAGATTGGTCAGGGCTCTGGGGCCAGCGGGTGGGTGGTGGTTGAGGTGCTGGACTCCCACATGACTGACTACGGTTCAGGTCTTGGACCTGGCAGCTTGCTTTCTCACTGTCTTTCTCTATATATCTATCTATGGTGAGTGCATGTGCAGTATAGCAAGTTTAAAATAATAATAAATAAAATTAAATAAATAATTCTTTTTTAAAAAGATTGGTCAGGCTTCAAGTGCTGACAGCCTGATCTGTTCATAATAAAGTGGCCCATCAGCCTTCTACCTGCTGGTTCTAACAACCATTGAGCATGGCCTGGATCCGTTGTATTGCTGGGGATTATCGTGGCGATATTCTAATTTTTTTTTTTTTTTGGAAGAGGTTGTTGCTATAGGATGCGTGCACTCACTAGAAAGAGAGAGAGAGAGAAAGAGACAGAAAGCGAGAAATCACCCACAGGGGGCATGGCCACATCACAATCCCTTCTCCTCCATTCTCTTCTCGGGATCCTGGGCACACACGCACACACACCCCATGTGAGCTTAAGCCACTGGGCCCGGGACTCAAACCACGGTTGACTACATAAGAGTCCAGCCATGGCCATTATGCCAACTGATGGTCCCTTTAATTCTATCATTTTCTCTGTACTTGTTCATTAGGATTCCAAGAAGAATTTGCCACTGATAGGTTAAAGTAGAGTTGATGCTGGAAAGGCAGGAGAGATGTTCAATGTTCCTTTTTATTAATCAGAAGATGGGCCAGTTCTCTAGCATTCTTTCCAAAGAGGACCACTGAGATGTCTTTAGTGCTGGGATAATGTTGTGAGTTTCAGACACTCTTGCTGTTCGACACAGACATCAAGGTTTCTGAGTTGGCCAGTGGGCGCCCTTTCAAATTGGTTCCTGAGATCTTTGGCACAACCCAGAGAATCTTGAGCACTTTCTCACTTTCTGGTCTGATGAGACGTTTCAGGCTCAGCTTGTACTTTTTCTGCCCTGAAATTAAATATTTCAGTAAAGGGCCCTGGTTTCTTTGAATGGAAAATGACAAGTTGGAGGCCATGACAAGTTGAGCTCTCAGCTGTTCATTGATACTAAGCAAGTTGCTGATTCAGTGGACAAAGCTACAAAACACATTGCATTGAGATGGGCTTCTGTCCTTGGGCAAATCCCTTTCCCCTGAAGTTTTTGTCCTCTTCCCAATTCCTGCTTAATATATTTGCCCCAAAGAGCCAATGAGCTGTTCATCACTGCCTCTTTCATTAAAGGCCTGGGTACCGGAATCACTAGCTTTCTCTCCCATTCACATCCCTACCTGGTCACTGTGTGACTCCATAGCAATGAGGCTGAACCATGTTGATACTCTGGCCTCCAGACTACAGTGACTTCCCTCTTCCTCCCTTCCTCTCAGGGCCATGCCTGGCCCATGTGCCCACCTACACACCTCCCCTCAAATCCTAGTGAAGCCCTGCCATGGAGTCCTTTGGCTCCTGTCCTCCCTCCTGGGTTCCCATCACACCTGCTCATGGACTCCAGTCTTGATCAGCTTTCATCTCTCTGCCTCTCACCTTGTCCCTAGTCAGTTGTGCCCCCTGGCTAGTCCCATGCTCTGTCAGTTCATCTTTTTTTTTTTCTTTTTTTTTTTTTTTTGAGAGGTTTTTGCTACAGGGTGTATGTGCTCTCACTAGAAAGGCAGAGAGAGAGACAGACAGAAAGCGAGAAATCACCCCCCAGGGGGGATGCCCACGCCACAATCCCTTCTCCTCCATTCTCCTCTCGGGATCTTGAGCATGCACGCACACGTGCCCGGCGTGAGTTTAAGCCACGGGGTCCAGGACTTGAACCGCAGTCGACTACATGGGAGTTCAGCAACATAGCCATTACACCAACTGCTGGTCCCATCATCTTTGACCATCTTTAACTTTCTTACCTCCAGCTACTTCTGTAAGCCCCACACCATAAATCAGACCAGGCCTCCTGTGGTATGCAGTAGTGTTCTGGTAAATGTTTAACAACTGGTTCTGGGATGGAGACTGATTTACAGCATTGCCCACTTTCATAATGTTTTAGTCTATTATTTTCTTGCAAGCAAGTATCTGAGACCAGATGATTCATAAAAAACAGAGGTTTATGTGGCCAGCAGGTGGTGTAGTGGTTAAGGTACTAGACTCCCACATGGCTATCTGCAGTTCGAGTCCTAGACCTGGCAGCTTGAAACTCATTCCAGGCGTGTGTGCTTGTGTGCCCAAAATCCCAAAGGAAGAATAAAGGAGAGGGGATTGCTGCATAGCCATCCCCCGGGGGGTGATTTCTCACTTTCTATATATATCTCTCCAGTCAGTGCCCAATAGCAAAAAAGAAAAAAAAAAAAAAAAACTTTCTCTCAAAGAAAAAAGCAGGTTTCTTTGGCTCATGATTCTGGTGATTGGAAAGTCCAAAGACGTGGCATTGGCTTCACTACATGGCAGACCGAAGCACATGCAGAGAGAGCGAGCACACAACCTGTGGGCTGCCATCTTACTTTTCTTACAGCCTGCTCTTTGAGATTTAACCCATTCCCACTAGGGTGAGAATGCACTCTCTCCCATGAGAAGGATCTATTACGAGGGCGGCGAGGGCACTGCCTCTGTGACCCCCGGCGAAAAAGTCCCACCCCCTCTCACCACCATTACTTCAGATTAACCTTTGGGGGACAAACCACAGCCAAACCACAGCACATGGTATAAAGATTCACACCATGGTCAATTTCAAACTACCAAAGAGACATCAATCACCTCACAATCTCCTGACATTTTAACAGTCATCTCTCACATGCCAGTGCAAACCAGGGTCTAGCTATATATTTGCTGAAGGAAAATCATACTTCCTATAACCAGGCCACTGCCTAGGGCAGCCTATGGGGTCTCCCCAGAAGCCCTGTAGGTTCCCTGTCTCCTCTGACTCTCCCTTTCAACCTTCTTTCCTTTCTATAAGGTTTTACTCTGTCAGTTACCTCTCAGCCCTCCTCATTTTCACCTCTCCTCTGCGCATGCAGAAGGCATAAGGACACATCTGGAACTTTCTTAAAGATGCTTCTCCCTCAACCTAGTGGCCGTCTTCGTCCTTGTTAGAGTGACCTCCTCATTGTTATCTTCCCTCCCTCTCACCTCCTTGCAAGAGTATCCCTTGTTAGGCCAAGCCTGCTGCTAAGACACCGTGTTCTGCAGGCTGGGACCACATGGGCACTTGTGCTCGATTTCTGGTACAACCTAAAAACCAGCTGTGGTGGTGTGCACCTGTAATCTCTGCAACGTGGGGAGGCTGAGGCAGGAAGACCCTAACAGAGACCTGTCTAAAAAAAAAAAAGAAAGAAGAGGCCAGTGGGTGGCATGGTGGTTGGAGTGTTTGACTCCCACATGGTTGACTGTGACTCCCCAGACCCAGTGAGCTGAAACTCAGACCAGGTGCATGTGTACCCCAAATCCTGAGAGCAGAATGGAGGAGAAGGAATTGTGGCACGGCCATCCCCCTTGAGGGGTGATTTCTCACTTTCTCTTTCTCTGTCTCTCCAGCAGGCACACACACCCTATAGCAAAAATTTCTCAAAAAAAAAAAAAAAA
>NW_006203419.1:2469228-2470530 GCF_000334495.1 Tupaia belangeri chinensis | reverse complement strand
CAGAGCCAAAAGCAAAAAAAAAAAAAAAAAAAAAAAAACTTTCTCTCAAAGAAAAAAGCAGGTTTCTTTGGCTCATGATTCTGGTGATTGGAAAGTCCAAAGACGTGGCATTGGCTTCACTACATGGCAGACCGAAGCACATGCAGAGAGAGCGAGCACACAACCTGTGGGCTGCCATCTTACTTTTCTTACAGCCTGCTCTTTGAGATTTAACCCATTCCCACTAGGGTGAGAATGCACTCTCTCCCATGAGAAGGATCTATTACGAGGGCGGCGAGGGCACTGCCTCTGTGATCCAGACGCCACCTGCTAAAAAGTCTCACCACCTCTCACCACCATTACTTCAGATTAACCTTTAGGGGACAAACCACAGCCAAACCACAGTACATGGTATAAAGATTCACACCATGGTCAATTTCAAACTACCAAAGAGACATCAATCACCTCACAATCTCCTGACATTTTAACAGTCATCTCTCACATGCCAGTGCAAACCAGGGTCTAGCTATATATTTGCTGAAGGAAAATCATACTTCCTATAACCAGGCCACTGCCTAGGGCAGCCTATGGGGTCTCCCCAGAAGCCCTGTAGGTTCCCTGTCTCCTCTGACTCTCCCTTTCAACCTTCTTTCCTTTCTATAAGGTTTTACTCTGTCAGTTACCTCTCAGCCCTCCTCATTTTCACCTCTCCTCTGCGCATGCAGAAGGCATAAGGACACATCTGGAACTTTCTTAAAGATGCTTCTCCCTCAACCTAGTGGCCGTCTTCGTCCTTGTTAGAGTGACCTCCTCATTGTTATCTTCCCTCCCTCTCACCTCCTTGCAAGAGTATCCCTTGTTAGGCCAAGCCTGCTGCTAAGACACCGTGTTCTGCAGGCTGGGACCACATGGGCACTTGTGCTCGATTTCTGGTACAACCTAAAAACCAGCTGTGGTGGTGTGCACCTGTAATCTCTGCAACGTGGGGAGGCTGAGGCAGGAAGACCCTAACAGAGACCTGTCTAAAAAAAAAAAAGAAAGAAGAGGCCAGTGGGTGGCATGGTGGTTGGAGTGTTTGACTCCCACATGGTTGACTGTGACTCCCCAGACCCAGTGAGCTGAAACTCAGACCAGGTGCATGTGTACCCCAAATCCTGAGAGCAGAATGGAGGAGAAGGAATTGTGGCACGGCCATCCCCCTTGAGGGGTGATTTCTCACTTTCTCTTTCTCTGTCTCTCCAGCAGGCACACACACCCTATAGCAAAAATTTCTCAAAAAAAAAAAAAAAAAAAAAAAAAAAAAAAAAAAAAAAAAAAAAAAAA
>NW_006203419.1:2465219-2469090 GCF_000334495.1 Tupaia belangeri chinensis | reverse complement strand
AAAAAAAATTAAAAAAAAAAAAAAAAAAAAAAAAGAAAAGAAAAGAAAAGAAAAAAGTAAAAGAAAAAGAAAATGTCCCTTGTTACTTCTTAAACAGAAGCAATGGAGGAGAAGGGATGACCCCATGGGGAGTACTTTTCTCACTTCTTTCCCTCTTTCTCTCTCTCTCCTCTGGTGAGCACACTCACTTCCTGGCAATTAAAAAGGAAAAAAGAATATTCTGCTATTAATCTTCATCAGAACACGCTTTTCCACCTTCCAGAACAAGTCAGCCCCACTCAGAGTGGCTCCGACCATCCTTGCCCCTTCCCCGCATGTGCCAGCTGAAGCACACCCTTCCCCACATCTGTCTTTGGCACTGTCACTGGTGGCCACCAGTTCCTCATGCTCAGGGACCTCTCTCAAGTCTTTCTTTCATTCACCCTGTTTATGCCTGTTTGTCCCTCTCTTCTCTCTTTCCTGTCCTCTGGCTGTTCCTTCTCAGCCTTCCCAGGTGGCCCCTCGACCCCTCAAATTCATGATTCCAGGCAAGCTTTCTTAAGCTCCAGGCCCAAACCCCAGCAGCGAGGGTCCCAGCAGTGACTCAGACCTCCATTCTTGGCCACCTGTGGCTGTGGTAACAGATCACCATAAACTTAAGGACTTAACACAGTATATCATCTTGCAGTTCTGAAGGGCTGAGTCCTAAAGCCAAAGCCTCAGGAGGGCTATGTCTCTTCTAGAGGCCCTCAGGGAGGAGCTGTTGACTGGCTTCTTCCAGCCTCTACAGGCTGTGGACGCGTTGGCTGGCAACCCCGACCTCCCTCCAGCGAGGACGTCGCTCTGAGCTCTGTGTCTGCCATCACAACTCCCTCTCTGACTCTGACCCTCCCACCTCTGAGGACCCTTGGGATTACTTTGTCTCCACCTGGATACTCCAGGATCACCTCCTTATCTCAAGAACTGGAACTTAGACACATCTGCAAAGTCCCCTTCAGATGGAAGGTGACATTCACAAGTCTGGACATCTTGGGGGCCATTATTCTATCAGGCACCCTCCCACCTCCAGCCACACTGTCATCTGTCCCAGGGCTCCCTTTCTGCTCCTCCCTCAAGCCTGCCCTCTCCCAGCCTTCTCCAGCTTGGCAAATGGCATCTCTGTGCATTGTTGGGGTCTGAGCCCAGAACCGGAGCACTGGCCTTTTTCCTCCCTTCTTCAACCCTCTGGTCAGTAACTCTGGCCTCTGGAACATCTCTTCAGTCTATTTCACTTTTTTGATGGCCCCTCTCCCTCATTAACTAAGAAACATATATATATCCTATGTGCTAGACACTGTTCGAATCCTCCTAACAGATCTATGACATAGATTCTATGAGCAGCCCCATTTTACAGATGAGAAACTAATGGGTCAGCAGGTGGTACAGAGGTTAAGGCAGCTGGCACTCACATGGCAGACTCTATAACCCAGTGGCTTAAAAATCATTTGGAGCTGGCAGGTGGTGTGGTGGTTAAGGGCACTGGTCTCCCACATGGCCAACCACGGTTCAAGTCCTGGACCTGGCGGCTTGTTTTCCCACTTTTTTTTTCTCTCTCTCATCAAATTTAAATAAATAAATAAATGAAGTTAAATAAAATAATTCTTTAAAAAAATTATGATATGTAGCATGTATGCCCAAAATCCCGAGAGGAGAATGGAGGAGAAGGAATTGTGGCATGGCCATGCCCCCTAGAGGCATGATTTCTCTTTCTCTCTCTTTCTGTCTCTCTTTGGCAACCTCATACACCCTACAGCAAACAAACAAAAAGGAAAGAAAATAAACTGAGGCACAGAGAGTTTGAGAAACATGACCAAAGTCTCCCAGCTCGTAAGTGTCAGATCTGGGATCAAAACCTAAGCACTTTGGCTCTAAAGTCCTCGTTACTTCATGTCCAGGTCAAAGGTCAAGCTGAAGCCGGGGTTAAGGGTTAGTCCACAGCCCTGTTTGCACGTTTAAATCTCATCAAGCCCCTCCGCCCCTGCACACATCCCCCAGGCTCAGCTCCTTGTTTCCTTCTGCCTAGAATGCTGGCCATGAGCAAAGCCATGGGACACAACCACATCCAGGATGACCTAATCCCTTCTCAGATCCCAGCAGACCCCCAGAGTCCTTGAGCCCACCCTGGGGGTTTGGGAGAGAGTCCCTGATTTCCCTATCCCACCTCTGCTCCAGCCCACCATGTACCCCAGGGGTGTTGGAGAGGTCACCTTCTCTCCCTTTAAAGTGGTGACCCTGAGGATAGGGTCCTGGGTCCATGAGAGCCAGTGTGGGGCCTACCAGGTAATGCCCCTGCAGACAGTGCTCAGACCCCCAGGAACTTCTCTCCCAAGCTTCAGTGCTATTTTGCTCAGACCCGTGAACTGGCGCCAGCACAGCCCCAGAGTGAGACACTTATGCTTGCTCAGGGTCCAGTTTGTCTGAGCACAAGGCCAGTTAGCAGAACTGCAGCCTTGGTCACTTAGAGCTTGGCTGTCACCATTCTAAGGCCACAGATCAGGAAATAGGTGAGTTAGGAAGTGACTGGGCTGGCCTCATAGCCAAATGGTTAAGGGAGCTAAATCCTACATGGCCATCCATGGCTTGAATTCTGGCCACATGACTTGAAAAACACACTGGGTATATGTGCATCCACTGCTGACAGTGGAGAGAAATAGAGGAGAAGGGATTGTGATATGGCCGCACGCCATTGGGGGATGATTCCTCCTTCTCTCTGTTTCTCTGTCTTTCTCTGGCAAGCATAAAATACAAATAAAAGAGTAGAATGGAGAAGGGATTGTGACATGGCCATCCTCCCTGGGTGGGGTGACTTCTCAATTTCCCTCTCTTTGTCTCTGTCTCTCTGGTGAGTGCTCTGCAAAAAATCTTAAAAATTAAAAATTCACAAAAAAATTTAAAAAGAGGGGCCAGTAGGTGGTGTGGTGGCTGAGGTGTTGGACTCTCACATGGCTAACCATGGTTCACATCCCAGACCTGCCAGCTCACTTTCCCTCTGTCTCTCTCTTGTCAGATTAACTAATGTTTGAGTCCCAGACCTGGTGGCTTGCTTTCTCACTTTCCCTTTCTCTCTCTGTTTCTGGTCAAAATAAAAAAATAATAATAACATATAAAATTCAATAAATAACTTTTTTTAAAAGAGAGAGAAAGGAGTGAGAAGGAGGGAAGTTAAAAGAAAAAGAAAGAACAAGAAGAAAAGAGTTAAAGGAAAATGGGTGGGGCCCGATGTAGGCCTAGAGGAAAGAAAACAAGGGATAGCTCTGTGGCCTGTCTCTCTAACTGGGGCCCCACCAGGCAGCGTCAGTGATTCTTTTCTTTTTAAATTAATTTATTTAGTTTACATTCTTTCACTTATCATCACAGCATACAAAATGCAATTTCCCATCCAGAATACACTGTATAGTAGCTCAATCATATGTGTTATCATCAACAAATAATTTTCCATTTCTTGTTTCTTATATGTATTTTTCTCCCTATTTTTCACCCTCTGCCATTTCCCATCCTCCTTCCACACTGTCTCTGGTATCTGAAGTTGTTTTCCATTTCTTTTTTATTTTTTCCCATATTTTATTGATTCACAAAATATCTTAATTAATCTAAATACTTTCAATAGCAAGTTCAGCTGATATATACTTATCTGTGACCACATGTTGACTTTAGGCATTAAACTCTGTGGGCAGAATGAATATACTATAAAGTAGCACCTAGCTGAGGCTATATAGCTTACTGTGGTCATTAAATAGGTATTTTTTAATATATTTTTAATTTCAAGAAAGGCAGTTTTAGTTTTAATAAATAAAAATCAAAAAATGTTAAGAGAACTTTGCTTAAGACTTAAAGCCAGGAAACCAGTTAGGAT
>NW_006203419.1:2452191-2464711 GCF_000334495.1 Tupaia belangeri chinensis | reverse complement strand
GAAAGCGAGAAATCACTCCCCAGAGGGGATGGTCACGCCGCAATCTCTTCTCCTCCATTCTCCTCTCGGGATCTTGGGCACGCACGCACACGCGCCCGGCGTGAGTTTTAAGCCACCAGGTCCGGGACACAAACCGCGGTCGACTACGTGGGAGTCCAGCGACATAGCCATTACACTAACTGCTGGTTCCCGCTGAACTCTTATTTCTGTGTGTCTGACTTTAGTTTTCCTGGGATAGCATTCCCTTCAGAACTTCTTGGAGAACCGGTCTGGTGTTGGTAAATTCTTTCAGGTTTTGTTTATCTGAGAATGTTCTTATCTTCTCTTCCCATATGAAGGATAATCTTGCCAGGTACAGTATTCTTGACTGAAATTGTTTTTCCCTTAACACTTTGATTTTATTTTCCCATTCTTTCCTTGCTCGCATTGTTTCCAATGAGAAGTCCACAGTTATCCTAATGGGATGTCCTTTGTAGATCACTTGACGTTTCTCTCTTGCCAATCTTAGTATCTTGTCTTTGTCTATTGTTTTGGTCAATCTGGCTATAATGTGTCTTGGAGAAGATCTTCTTGGGTTGATCCTATTTGGGGCCCTTTGTACTTCTTGGGTCTGGATCTTTGAATACCTCTCTAGGTTTGGGAAGTTTTCTTGCAGGATTTCATGGAATAGATTGTCAATGCCCTTATTAGTCTGTTCATCTTCTGGGATACCGATTATCCAGAGGTTTGGACATTTAATGGATCTAGTATTTCTCATATATTATTGTCATTTTGTGGGGCTATTTTTCTCAGTCTTCATGGTTGATTTTACTAGTCCAGTGATTTTGTCTTCTACATCTGAGATTCAATTTTCTGTATGAGCTAGTCTACTTTTAGTATTTTCAAGGGAGATTTTGACTTTCTGTATTAGAGAGCCTTCATCTCCAATAGTTCCATTTGATTCTTCTTATGGTGTTTATTTCCTCTTTCAGCTCTCGCAAGAACTTCCTCACCTCCTAGAACTCATCAGCTCTTTTTCTCCTGCCTCTTCTGGAGTTTATTGTCTCACTTTTCTTCCATCTCTGTTAGCTTTGTCTCTGTGAATATTCTAAATTCTTTATCAGACATTTCCATGAGTTCCGTTGTACTGTCTGTGGATGAAGAGGAGTTATTCTTTTCCCTTGGAGGAGAGTTATTTTCTTGGTTTCTCATATTTCTTGTGCCTACAAGGTGATTTCTAGTCATCTGATGGGTTATTTGTTTCTTCCTAATTTCTAGAAGTTCAATCTGAGCCATCAGAGGCATGCAGGAGGAGATGATCAGCAAACTTTTTGCCATTCCATTTTTCTCCCTTTTTGCCACAGATTCAGTGAGAAATGAGGAACAGTCTCAATTGAGAATAAAAAAGAGAGAAAAGAAAAAAACAAGTTTTTTTAAATGAAAGTCAATCAGTGCACTAGATCTCAGCTCCCATGGAGGAGTCAGTCTTCCTCTGAAGGCCTTCCCTGTTTGCCTTTTTAAAAAGAAAGGTGGGAAGGGGATTATTACCAAGATAAAGGAGGATTTCAGAGCTAAACAATACTTTACCTTAAATTTCTTACCAAGATAAAGGAGGATTTCAGAGCCAAACAATACCTTACCTTAATTTTTTAAAAAGGAAAGTTAAAAAAATGAAAAGAGAGACAGAGAAGACAGGGGGAACTCTACCAGGTTGAATTCTCAGCAGAAAATCTTCATTTCTCTTATTCCCTGAAAGCACTAGATCTCAGCTCCCATGAAGGACTCAAGTCTTCTTTTCAGCCTCAGTGACTCTTAAGAGCTGTGCCTTCCTCCCCCTCGACAGCCAAGGAACAATCTCCAGGGTCTAAGGCAAACATGGGACACAGAAGGAGTTCTGCCCCAGGTCAAGCAAGAGGACCTTTCACCTTAGAAAATGGGCAATGCAGGGAATTCGAGAGACTTGGCTTGGCACAGCTAGCCCCGCAGTGCTCTCATCTCACCCCTCCATCTTCATAGTCCTTCAGAAATCTGAACACCCCTCTGGTCACCTCTTCCCAAAAGCCTTCCATGACTGATTATACTTCAAAATGGTCTTAACTCTTCCCTCTCTCCCCCTCCCCTTCTCTGTTTCAGCCATCCTGACTTTCTGGTTTTCCCCTCCAAATTGTAGGTACCCTGCTGCCTCAGGGCCTTTGAGACTGCCCTTCCCTCTGTAGGAAATGCTCTTTCCTCAGAGAGATGCCTGACTAATTCTTGCACGGAAATGCTCTTTCCTCAGAGAGATGCCTGACTCATTCTTTAACAAGGTCTTCAGGTCTCAGTTCTTTCTTAAAAGGCTCGTCTAGGGACCAGCAGATGGTATAATGGTTGCATTGCTGGATTCCCACATAGTGGACTTCAGTTGGAGTCCCAGACCCAGTGGCTTAAAACTTATGCTGGGTGCATGTACGGGCATGCCCAAAATCCCAAGAGGAGAATGGAGAAGAAGGGATTGCAACATGCCATCCCCCCCTGGGGGTGATTTCTTGCTTTCTGTATCTCTGTCTCTCTCTCTATCTCTCTGGCAAGCAAATATGCCCTATAGCAAAAATCTCTCTCTCTAAAAAAAGAAAAACTCATCTGACCCTTTACAATACTGCAAAGAGACCTGCTAGGGGCAGTGGTCCTAGCCTCTCAGGGAAGTGACTGTTGAGCTCCAGGACCAGAACCACTGAATGAGCGACTGAGAACTGAACAGGGAGCAGGCTGGGGGACAGTCTGGGCCGGGGAGTCCTTCTCCTACCCCTGCTGGTGGAAGGAGACCTCAGTATCTGGAAGGACAAGGTGTTTCAACCCCTCTGTACCTTTCTGGCCAGAGCAAACAGCTTTCTTTGGACCAGAGTCCCCAGCAGGGGCGGGGATGGACCAAGCAGGGAAGCTGGGGTGTGGCTTGCTATTTCATGGCCGGCTACAAGTTATGAGCGAGGCTGGCTGTGAATTCTGACACCCTGCCAAGAACAAGTTCCCTTCTAGTGATGCCAAAAGAGTGCCATTCATCACACAGTCCACCCCTCGCCTTCGGAGCTGTCTGTTCTCAGCCAGCCGTGGCCGGTTTGCCCAGTGCCAGCCACGCCCCTCTTGCCTTGACCAGCATCTCAGCAGCTCCTCCTGGACCTGGTTATTCCCATTCCTTAGGAGACAGGCCTGGCCTGTGCTAATTCAAGCACCAAACAACTCTCTGCCTCAGTTTCCTCAACAACACATGGGCCAGGCTGGGTCAGCCAACATGCCAGAGAGTGGGCTTACCTGCCTGCACAGCATGGCTGCCCCCAGACATGAGGTTAGACTTCTGGCAGAGGCACCCCAATGTAGGGGATGGGGGCAGGCTGCTGGGAGCAGCTATGACAGTTTGATGGAGACCGGAAGAACAAGGACAGGAATCCAGGTAGCAGTCAAGAGCTGTGTCATGGTCGTCTCTTACCATGTCCTTGCTGCCTGTCCTCATAGGCCAGAATGAAGCCACCTCCAGCCCACCTCACTGCAAGCTGCTCCTCCAGTGGGGAGAAACGGATTCAAATTTACACCCTCTTGCCCCACCTCTCTCAGCAGTGAGTGGAGTGTTATGATGGCAACCAAGGCTAGACTAGCAACCTCAACCAGGGTCCATCCATGCACTTGACCAAAGACTGAAAGAGGTGAGGGAGATGGTCACACAGCTCTCTGGGCCTCCTCCCAGGAGTGCAGGATCTGTTTAACACTTTCTGTGGTGAGCAGACAGCAGGCCAGCCCTTCTGAGTTCCATGGGACACCCTTGGGTCATGCAGAAGGCCAGCATATGACACATGGCCTGGTGCAGACAGAATGCAGAGTGCTCAGAGCACACTCACTCCAGAAATCACCACTACCCAGGAGCCAGGCAGGGGGTTGCTTAACCACAGAAATGCCCTTGGAGAAGGTGGGTCTAGACTGACCCCTACGGGAGAGGCCCACAGAGCGAGAAGGGCCATCCTCCTGGAACTAGCTGTGTGAAAGCCCACAGGTGGGGATAGGCACAAAGCTCCTGGGGCAGCTTCCAGGAGAAATAAAGTCAATTCTGAGCCCAGAACCCTGGAAGACCAGGGGAAGTTCCATTTCTATCATCATGTGATGTGATATTGTAGAGAGACCAAAAGCTTTGGGGCTAGACCAACTCAGGTGCAGACCTTGACCTTGCCGCTTATCCTCTCTGGGTAACTAGAATCTTTGCAGAATCACTAGGATGCTTGAGCATCTATGGGAAGTGCATAAGGGTCCAGCATGGAGGCCAGCAGGCACTGACACTCTGAAAGCATCAGCCCCCTCCTTTGTTCTCCTCATATTAGAGGCCACCCATCCAAACACCATTTTTTCATTCATTCAACAAATATTTCAGAACTCTGCTCTGGGCTAGGTATGTGTATTAGAGGGTAGATACAAAAAATTAATTCTAGGAGCCAGCAGGTGGCTTCATGGTGAAGGCATTGGATTTGCACATGGTTGACCACAGGTCAAGTCCTAGACCCAGTGGCTTGAAACTGAGCCCGGGCACATGTGCACATATGCCAAAAATACCTAGAGGAGGGTAAAGGAGAAGGGATTGTGTCATGGCCATTCCCTGGAGAGTGGTTTCTCACTTTCTGTCTCTCTGTCTCTCTCTGGCAAGCACATGCACCCTATAGCAAAAATTTATCTCTCAAAAAAATAATAATTCTATCTCTGTCTTCAAAAAACATAGAGTCTCAGGGCCAGCAGATAGTGTGGTAGCTAAGGTGCTGAACTCCTACACAGCTGACTGTACTTCAAATCCTGGACCCGGAGGCTTGAAAATTATGCTGGGTGTGTGTGAGTGCATGCCCAAATTCCCCAGAAGAGTATGGAGAAGGAAGGATTGAGGCATTGACATCCTCCCTAGGAGGTGATTTCTCATTTTCTGTCTCTATCTCCGGTGAGCAGGCATGCCCTATGTCAAAAACCTAAAAAATAAATAAAAATCTAAAAGGAAACATAGACTCTCATAGAGTAGATAGAGCAGTAACGCATGTTATTAAAGTATCTGCGTGCATTAAAGAGCACCTAAGCTGGGCTGGATGGGGAAGGACACCTGACCTGAGGCTGAGGGCGAGTGGAAGAAGCAAAGGTGCCTGGGAGCAGCGGGAACCAGACAGAAGGGCAGAAGGAGCCCAGCCCTTATGGGATGGCCTTGAGGAAGCTGAGTTTGGGAGAGGCAGGACCGTAACAGACTGGGTCCTAGAAAACCTTGTGTTTCCATGAGTGCAGCATGAGGAAATTGGGCTTGTTCCTCTGAGCCACTGGAGGCCACCTATGGTTTTCAGAGAAGAAAGGAGAAAATCCAGGTTTTTGGAAAAGCCTCCAGCAGCTTGGTGCAGGGAGGAGAGGACAGGGGTGGAAGTCAAGAATCCAGAAGCTACAGCAGCCATGTAAGCACAAACCACTGAGCGAAGGCTTCAGGAGTGAGGTGAAGGGAGGGCCCCCTAGAGGGGAAGTCGAGCACACAGGAGGCGCGGTAACCAGATGCATGTGTAGGACACAGAAGAGGGACTCGTGCAACAAACTCGGCAAGTGTTGAGGACCTGTGTGTGCTCCGTGAACTCGTGAGGTCTTCGGGCAACGGAGTGCAATGCTGAGACAGGCACAAGTCCTGCCACAGGGACGTCTACTGCAGGGGAAAAGACATGGACGAAATGCACAGGGACTCAGATGGGATGTACAAGTTGAAAAGTGCCACAGAGCACAACAGAGCCAGCTGAAATGGGTGGGGAGCACAGGCTGCGCGGGTGGGGGCCATCACAATTTTAAATATGGTCCAGCCTGCACAGTGCCGTTGGTAGAATAGCAAACTGCGGAGCTAGAAGCCACATGGCTGACTTCGCGTTCCTTCTACAGCCCTGTAAATGTGCCAGGTGCCTGTGTGCATCCCTGGGATCTGATGGGACAGAGGGCTAGAGGAAGGGCGTCATGGCATGACTAGACCCTGTGCACGGTCTTTTGTGCGCTCATGCACCCTGGCATGAAAAAAAAGTTGTAAATACAGAGTCAGGGTGACCTCACTGCAAAGTTGAGGGTGAGAGCTATATGACTATCTGGAGGAAAAAGATTCTGGGGAAAAGTGGACCAGCCCTGGGTCAGCTGGTGGTGTGGTAGCTAAGGAGGCTGGATCGCACTTGATTGACTTCACCTTTGTCTTGCTGATCCTTCGTACCTCCTGTCTTCCTGGTGAAATGCAAGCTCCATGGAGGCAGGATAAGTGTGCAATGACAGTAGACACCCTAGTGTGGGTGTCTGGCGGGCAGCTGGATCTATGAGTCTGGGATGCTAATCCCAGAGCAGTTTGAGCTAGAGGTAGAAACGTGAGCATTACCACATTAACTTTGGTATTTGAAACCATGAGCCTGGATGAAGTTGCCAGAATGCAGAGAGAAGAGGTCGCAAATCTAAACCACGTGCTTCTATCCAGCAGTGGGGACACAAGGAAGGAAAAACAAAGGAAACAACAGGAGTAGGAAAAACCAAGAGGTAGCCACCTGGAAGCCCCGGGTGAGGTGAGAGGCTGGTGGGGGGAGATAGGGGCATGAGAACAGGGTCTGCAGGTTGGAGCTGAGGGGGATGAGGCATGGTGGCCAAGCAGGGAAATGAAGAGTGACATGCAGGTGGGGATGAACAGACAGCAGATGTGAATTAGAAAGGGTGGAGAGGACGAGGTCATAGCCAGAGAGGCAGCAGCTATAACAGAGGCAGGCTCACATGGATCGAGACTCCAAGACATGGTAAGGACAGCAACCTCCTTGGGTGGGAGGAGAGACTCCTTTCTCACCAAGGAAGATGACAGATGAGGTTTGGGTGAGTGCCCAGCTTCTTTGGCCTCTATTTTCCTTGTGAAACAGGAAGTGAGATCAACTGCTCTGGAAATGGAAGGCTTGTAGGGAGGGGTACAGTTTCAAAGACCTCGAACAGGAAAAGGACAAGCAATTGCAGAAGATGGGGCCTGAGGTCCCAGCAACAGGGAACTCAGAGCTGGGGTCAGAGGCCTTGTGTGTGTTCAGGGAGGGATTGTGTTCAGGGAGGGATTGAAATGCTTCAGTGTTGGGAACTGGCTGGATGAGGCCAGCCTCAATCCAGAAAGACATGGATGTGCGTGGATGGAGAAGAGGAAGGTTGAGGTGCTAGGGAGTAGGAGTCTGAGCAAAAAGAAAAGGAGGCAGACGCAGAGGGAGTTGAGAAGAGGAACCGAAGAAGTTGGCAGAAGGTCCGAGCCAGAGGAGAGGAGAGAGGGGACAGAAGTTGTAGGCAGCACTGGTCAGTGGGATCTAACTGAATAAATGAAATGCTTGGCATCATTAAAGGATCCCCCAGCTGCTGTGGGGACACCAGGGCGGAAGCAGGGCAGCTACTTAGAAGGGCCCTGCAGGTAGTCAGTGATGATGGCTCTGACCAAGGTGCTAAAGAGGAAGTGGTCAAACCCACGGGAAGGCTGAGGGCCAGCCGGAGTTGGTGGATGAGGAGGGTGTGACACAAAGAGAAGAGTCCAGAATGTGTCGAGCACCTGCTATGTTCCAAGCATGGTGTGGGAGACTTAGCGTTTTAAAGGTGAAATAGGAAATTGATGGTTACTGCTAAGTGTTCTTGGTACCTAGAAGTGAGTGTGTTGTGCTGGAGAGGGGAAGGGAGTACAAATAACTCTACTGGGTCAGACTGTGATGTTGTAAGGAAGGCTTCCAAGAGGAGGTGCCACTGGAGCTGGCACTACCCGATATAAAGGGAGAGCATCCCAGGACAATTGTGTAACAGCCCAGAGGCAAAGCTGGGAGCCCATATGGCCAGAGCATAGCAAGAAGTCAATATGGCCACATGGCTGTTGTACCTTAAAATGGAAGAAGACCGTGGAAAGATGCTGGGGTAGCAATGCTGGTGCCTGAATAGAGAGGTAGGAGGCTAAGGAAGGGCCAGATTTTCTTTCTTTTTTTTTTTTTTTTTAAAGAGAGATTTTTGTATAGGGTGCGTGCACTTGCCAGATAGACGGGGAGGGGGGAGGGATGGCGATCTCAAGATGTGATCCCTTCTCCATCTCCTCTTGAGATTTTGAGTACACACGCACATGCACCTGACATGAGTTTTAAGCTGCCAGGTTTGGAACTTGAACCACAATCAACTACATGGTGTCCAGCAACATAGCCATTATGCCATCTGCTGGTTCCAGGCCTGCTTTTTAAAGACAACTGCTAAGATGTATTAATACAGCTATACTTCATGCCTGCAAGGAAGGCAGTGGACAATGTGGGGAGTGGGAGAGAGATCCCACTGGGACAGAAGGAGACCATCCAGGTCCTGAGGGAGAATGGCCTTGGTCCTGATCCCCTACCTACTGATTGAAGCTTTCCTACAGCTGGGATGTATGGCTCTGTGTGCCCAACAGCTGGAGAGGGATGAGGAGGCTAGAGAGGTGAGGCAGCTGGTCGACCCAGTAGTCATAACTCAGATTGGCTGAGGGAAGAGAAAGTTGCTAGTGGCTGAGAAGGGGGTTATACATTGCTGTCCCCACAGCAAGGACAATACCTGTGAGCCAAAGAGTCCATCCTCAGGGACCTTGAGGCAATTCCCCATCCCAGAGTCATAGCATTTAATGGGAGGAAAAAGCTCACAACCCCAGAAATCCTTGCAGGAGGCTATGACTGATGAGAATGTCAAGAGTCGGGCAGCAAGAGTACTGAGGCAGGTGCAGGGAGGTGAAGGAGGCAGACAGGAGCACTCTGGGCAGTGGTAGGTGTGAGACTCAGACCTGCCCTCTCTGGGGGCAACAGAGGAAAAGTCTCTTGGGAGCTGCTGTCTGTGGAGTCTGGAGACCAAGGCATAGACACTTGTATTTTCTAGGCAGGAAATCTGCACACAGTGGGCAGAGAGCAAGAAAAACAAAGTTGTAGTGGATGCTATGGGTGTCCACCCATATCCACCACACCTTCAGCACACATGGGCCAACTTCTACCTAACCACCTGCCTGTATTTCTTTGCCCAAAGGCTTTCTCTACCAATCAAAATCCACCCATATAAGAAGTACAACCTATTAGGGCCAGCAGGTGGCATAGTGGTTAAAGTGCCAGGCTCCCACCTAGCCAACTGCAATTTGAGTCCTGGACTCAGTGGCTTAAAACTCACTTTGGATGTGTGTGCATGCATGCTCAAAATCCCAAGAGGAAAATGGAGAAGGCATTATGGCATGGCCATCCCCCCCGAGGGATGATTTCTCACTTTCTCTCTCTCCCTCTGTCTCTATCTCTCCAGAGGGCACATGCACTCTATAGCATAAATCTCTCTTTTTTTAAAAAAAAAAAAAAAAAAAGTGCAATTAACACCCAAAGGAACAACCTAGCAAGTGACTGATGGGAATAGGTGTATAAACACCCAGCTGCCCAGCTCCCTCCCTCATTGGTGGGATAACTCTGAAGTTCATGTTCTTCACAGGCACTCAGACCCCTTCAGAAGAACTAAGCCCCCATTGTCCACAGTAATAACTAATTTGATACATACCTTTTATTGGCTTCCTAATCCTTGTTCCATTTTCCCACTTCACTCCAAGCTATTTCCTTTACCTGCCAAGTTAACAACTTGCATTTGAATCCTTGTCTCAGAGTCTGCTTCTGGGAGAGTTCAAAGACAGACATAGCCTCAAGAGGATATGGTGAGAAAAATCTTGGGACTGAAAGACTGAGTTTGAATTCCAGCTCTCTTCTGGATAAGGAATTACCAGCTCACAGCAGACTTCTGCACAGATTATTGAGTATAAATTAGAATATTACTGCTTACAGTGATTACAGACTATACTATAAGATGCCATGTTGCCCACCAGTCAGAATAAAAACTATGCTGACATCAGTGCCCTTTGGCCAGCCTCGGACTCACCACTGGAAAGCATAGTCCCCTGATTTGTCATCTTGCGCTAAATATAAAAGAATTGTAGCCTGAGTCAGAAAGTTATTTTTGGCACTCTGTCGTTGAGGGATGCTGTTCTTGAGGCTGCCTTCCTGAGAATTGAGGTCAACTCTAGTGGCCCCCACATTCCAGGGACTGCCCAACCCCTCTCCCAAGGAAAATCACCTCCTCAGCACACCCTAATTGATGCTCCAGTGACCCCCAAGCCCAGCAAGTCTTACCTGCTGTTTCCAGAGCTAAGAACTGGGCCCTTTCCCAGGGCTGAGGTCTTCTCTCTCAACAGCCACAGATACGGAAGGTGAGGTTGAGTACACACAAGTATTTATTCAGTGCCTGCTAAGTGCCAGGCCCTGAAATTGATGAATTTTCACAAAATCCCTTCCAGAGAAATATGGCCTCTAATTCACAGGAGAGAGAAGGGAGGTGGCCAGAATCTTAGGGCTGTTTGACTGGAATCTGAAAAGCCTGCCATGAGATGCTGCATGACTCCTCTCCTCTACCATATGTCTCTTAGCACCAGGAGCTGTGTCTGCATGGTGGCAAGTGAGTGACGTGCCAGGGCCCCCTGCTCTCTGCCCCCTCAGTAGGGGGCCTTGCTCTTACTTCTTTTGGGGCAAGAGGAAGAGAGGGAAGGTTCCATAATGTGTCAAGGACCCACAGCCCTGGCCTGCTCAACCTCGCAGGCACCTGTAGCCACTGTCCAGGGTGAAACACCTCTGACCCCCTACTTCCCAGCCCCTGTTGCTGCTGAGGACAAGTGAGCATGAGAAGTGGCCTCTGCTCTCTGGACTGTGCCTCTGCGTTGATCAGTTGCCTTTCTAGAGACACTGAAGGGCAACTAGCCTACCTAGCCCCTGGTAGGGATGTTGAGGAGAGGTTTGTAGGGAGGAGGGCATTGCTAGTGCTGCCCAAATCCCAGTGCCCCCACCACCTGCCTGCTACCCTACACCCTCAGAGTCCTCCCAGAAGCCTTCTGTGATCACATCCTCTGGAACAGCCCAATCGTCCAACCTCCCAACAG
Source organism: Tupaia belangeri chinensis (assembly GCF_000334495.1). Taxonomy (NCBI): domain Eukaryota; kingdom Metazoa; phylum Chordata; class Mammalia; order Scandentia; family Tupaiidae; genus Tupaia; species Tupaia belangeri. The sequence continues at coordinate 2,453,772 of NW_006203419.1, read as the reverse complement.
CCCATGGGCATTGTGTTTACTGAGACTTAATTTTAGGCCCCATCAGTAGCCTACTTTAAAATACCCATGGCTCCTAACTACCTATGAAATAAAAGCTGGACATCTCAGCAGCGATGGCCCTTCACCATCTGACCCGATTGAAGTTTTATGAGTTTATCTCACAGAATTATTCCCAGGCCCCAAACTTGGCAGACTCTTGCCCACCTGTCCCTTTCACCTGAAATGCCCTCTGCCCCTCCTCACCTCGTTAACTTTTTTTAAAGGTTTTTGCCATAGGTCACAAGCACTCACTGGAGAGAATCAGAGACAGAGAGAGGAAAAATGGGAAATCACTCTCCCAGAGAGGATGGCCATACCGCAATCCCTTCTCCTCCATTCTCTCCCTGAGATTTTGGGCACGCACACACATGCACCCAGTGTGAGTCTCAAGCCGCCAGGTCCTTGACTTGAACTACGGTCAGCCATGTGGGAGTCCAACACCTCAACCACCACACCATGCACTGGCCCCATCTCACTGATTCTTGTACATCCCCTAAGACAGCGGAAAGCTGTCTCCATCCAACATGGACCTACTGAGCACCATCATCACCTGACCTGCGTTTCAATGATACTTTATTCACACCATAACCCAGGGAGCAGGGTCGCATGTAATACCTCCTGGTGTCGGAGAGCCCAGAACAGTGCCTGGCATGGGACAAGCTTTGGTCAGCATTTAATTCTGGGGTTCTTATCCCTTTTTCTGCCAAGGATTTAGGCATCTGTTGAAGTCTATAATCCCTTCTGAGCCTTGTTTTCAAAATCATAACATAAAATACAAAGGATTGCAAATGAAACTGATTTTATTGAAAAAGTTGTCAAAATATTTTTACATGAAATTTGTGACTTCTACTTTAAGATGTTGAATAAGATCTAGCTGTGCATTCTCCTGACTGTCATTTCCAAATAATGAGGAGCTGGAGGATATTTCAAAACATCGGCAATGACTGAATGTGACAGAAAAGTATCTGCGGGAACTGCTGGTGCTAGGATGAATCCTATGAAACTGCCAATATTGCGCCCATTTTGCTCGACAAAAACACCGGTATCACGTGGTGTTAGCTAACTCTACTCTGGCTTGTTGCCTACACTCATTGAAGGAAATGCCCAATTGCAGGTAGAGGTGAGTCAACCTGAGGAGGATTCGCTTTCCCCATCCTAGCTCTTGGACCTCCTGTATTATACTAGATACTCCCTGGGGGTGGATCCTATGAGAACTAGCTGATAAGTCAGCCAGGCCTCAGATCACCCTTGTGCGCCCAGGACCGCGCATGGGCCTCCCTCTCCGGAAGCCGCTGACCAGTCTGGTCTCTTTCCTAGGCTCCCTGTTCCCGCAGCTGAAACCATCGGAGGGCGTCTTCAAGGTTATCTTCTGGCTGGGCTACTTCAACAGCTGCGTGAACCCGCTCATCTACCCATGCTCCAGCCGCGAGTTCAAGCGCGCCTTCCTCCGCCTCCTGCGCTGTCAGTGTCGTCGGCGGCGGCGTCGCCGCCCTCTCTGGCGCGTCTACGGCCACCCCTGGCGGGGCTTCCCCAGGGGCCCGC
>NW_006203419.1:2428047-2452088 GCF_000334495.1 Tupaia belangeri chinensis | reverse complement strand
CCCCGCCCGACGAAAGCCGCCCTGCGCGTTCCGCGAGTGGCGGCTGCTCGGGCCGCTTCGGAGGCCCACCACCCAGTTGCGGGCCAAGGTCTCCAGCCTGTCGCACAAGATCCGCGCAGGGGGCGCACAGCGCGCGGAAGCCGAGTGCGCCCTGCGCTCGGAAGTGGAGGCGGTGTCCTTAAGCGTCTCCCGCGACGTAGCGGAGGGCGCCACCTGCCAGTCCTACGATTTAGCCGACTACAACAACCTCCGGGAGACTGACATTTAAGGACCCCTTAGCTAAGCCGGGAGTGCACTTGGGGGAAAGAGGGGAAGGAGGGAGGGAGGCTGGTTCTTCTCAAGAGACTGGCGTGGATCAGGGACCCATAAACCGACTGGAGCGGCGGCTCAGTGGCATCCCTAAGGATCTAAGGCGGGCTTGTGGCTGTTGCCCTTGAAGGGTGGAAAGTGTGGGGCCCTCTCCTGGACATAGGAACCCAGAACGCTGCTCTTAGGGCAAAGGGCCTGCTGGCTTCGTGGAGCCATCTCCCCATCCCAGTTTGAGACACACTGCCCCATCCGCCATGGCCTGAATCCTGCGTGGACAACCCCAAGTATGGTCAGGCAGGCCTGCCCTCCTCTTCTGGAGGGAGAAGCACAGAGGCTTGCCTGCCTGGCTGTTCCCAGTGCCTCCCCTTGGGAAAAAAGCCAGTGGAACTAGGGCTCCTCAAGGGACACTGTTTCTCCTTACTGCCACCTGGAGGAATCCAGTGGACCTGCTGCCACCACCCACAAACTACGGTGGCAGATGCAATGGCCATCATCCAAGCCTGTTGTGGTTACTCCTGGGCCTGCTGCCTCCTACCCAGGCTCCTCCATGCACCCCTCTCACCTGCCCCTGTACCCCATGACTTCCGCCCCAGGGCCTTACTGTTTACACTCTGTACATAGCTCATCGTGCCTGTGCCCATCACTTCTTGCTGGGATTCCAAGCCACCATTGGGAGAGAGCTTTATTTGTCATTTTGAGACATATTTATTGGTAAGAGTACTTCTATTTTGTCCAAACTGTGCAAACTGTCCCTCTTTAGCCTATAATCCATAAAAGAAGCTCTTTTTTTTTTTCTCTAAAATTCTGTAAGTACTAAAGGCCCACCATAGGACAGCTTGGGTCTATGTTCACCTTTCTGGTTTCCACTGAACTGTCTTTAACTGATGATTGCTGTCCTTTGGGACTTTTAGCATGACCAAAGGACTTGGGAGTTTTGTTGACTTTTAGAATTCACGTAATTTGTCTTGGGAACCAAACTGTACTCATAGACACAAATGTTCCCTTCGGCAGTCGCCACAGACCCATCTGTGATACTCTGGGGACCTCAGTGAGGGAGGTAACCATCAGTTAAATGGGTCAAATATTCCCTTACGTGAACAGATATACAAGACCAAGTGGCCAAGCCTCGTGAGAGAATGCATACCTAGAAAACACTTGTTAGCCTTGAGTAAAAGATCATATTCCCACTTTGTATATTCCCATGGGATTACAGGCAGCTTGGTCTTCAGCCAGATAATATCAACTACATATGTACGACCAGCACGGGAGGGCTGACTGCAGCCCGGCAGACACTGGGAAGGAAAGATGGTTAAACAATACCCTGGGGTATCTGGGGTTATTCTGAAACTGGAAAGGCCAGCTCCAAATGTTCCCATCCTGTATCAGGGAGGTAGTCTGTTTGCAAGGTCACGTGATTTCACAAGGTTAAAAAGGCAGCCAGTAGCAGGGCTTAGAAGCAGACGTTGGACACCTTGAGTCCACACCAAGGTCTGGGCTTGCAGGCCCAGCCTCCTCCCAAGCCCAGCAAGGGCAGTCTATGGTAGACACTGGTCACCTGCAATGCCAAAATGGGCCCCATATTGCAGTACCTTGTCACCCTAAAGCTGGGGACACTGGAGGACAGGTCTTACTATCTTCTTCCAGAAAGAGCTATTGGTCAGATCAGGGGCCAGTGAGGAGCAGAACCCAGTGTTGAATGTTGGTCTCCTGGCTGGGGTGAGCCAGAGCTGTTTCACCAACCTGCTGATGATGGGTTTGGGGCGGGTCTGTTGGCTTCCACATGCCAGGGCAGCTGAGCCTGCAGAAATCTAACAGTGGAAGTAAGAGGAAAGGGTGGGGAGGAAGCCTTCATTGGGAAGATTTGGGGGGCCTCTTTGACCTGGATAACCCAGTGGGAGTGGAGCAGGAGAGGCCAGCAATTTGCCCAGTACCTGATCTTGGCATAGTGATTAATCTATAAAATATGTCTGATGTTTACACCTCAATGCCCTGTCTCCTGGGCACAGGGGCCTCTGCACACAGCTAGCTGCCTCCATCTGTACTCCCACACCAGGGAAGGTGCAGGAAGGCAGAGAGGATATCCAGAGACCATGTTCTAATCACCAATAAAGCACTATGCTGCTGGCCTTGGCCTTGGGACATGGCAAAGGGTCATAGACAGGCCAAGAGCAGTGAGCCCCTTGCGAGTGATTTTGGGAACACCTGGGTGAAGTGCATTCATTGCACCATATCCTGGATCCTCAGGTGCCTTGGTCCCCCAGCCTAGGACCCACACGCCTGATTAGAAACTGCCTCTGAGGTGCATGCAGAAAATGGGGCAGTTGTCTCCAGATAGTAGGAATTCCTTTACATGATCTTCAAGGGATGGAGTGAAGTCTGAGGAAGGAGTGTGTAAGCAGGAAAGGGATGGCCCTTTGAGATGTGACAGGAACAGAAGCAAGCTTTCAAGGACACTGGCATCTGCCCAAGTGTCCCCCACCCTCCCCTACTTTCCACCCCAGACCCCAGCTCCTGTCTGCCCTCCTCTAGAACTGGGTTCTTCCCACCCTTCTTGCCCTGCTTCCCACACTCTTCTTGAGACCTCTGTCCCCAGCACTCCCAGAGCCACTTCTACAAGTCACCTGGGACCTTCCATTTCCCTGGTCCTCTCTCCACGCTGTTGGCCGCCTCCTGTTTCCTGCAACTTCATTCCCTGCTTCTGGACCATGGCCCTGGGATCTCTTCTGAGCTGCTAACCACACTCTCTCTGCCTCCTCTGCAGGCTCCTCTCTCTGCCCTTAAATGTTCCCCAGGGTTTATTCGTCCTTTTCTCAGCTCCACAAGATCCACAAGGTCTCACTCACTCCACATCATCTCAATGACCACTTGTACATAAATGAGTCCCAAGGGGCAGTCTCTAGCCCCAGATCTGCCTCCCCCACTTCCCGCATGACCCTCAGACACCTCAAATACAAGCCCTGAGGCTACTTGCCTCCTGCGAAGCCATCTCCTCCACTCCATCTAGACATGATGGTACCACTGGTGCTGAGGCTTCTGGTCCCTGAGCCTGCCTTGCCCTCCACTCTCCACCTCCACCTCTTCTTCAGCACCCTCCTATTCACAGATCCCCACTGTGAACTGAGCCCTGAACTTCCTGCAGCCTTTCCGGTACAGACACCCAGGTCAGCCTGAGTTGGATTCCATTGGTAGAATCTATACCTGTGTCCCTGCGATGAGGGGTCCTGACAACTCGTGTTAGAGTAACTACTGGATCTGGGGCATTGACTCACTGACGCTTCCCAGCACACTTCCCCTGCCCACCTGGCGGCTGGCTCAACATCATCATCTTTGCAAGATCTTTGCCCCAGTCCTGCGGGCACTGGAGGCTGCATCCTCCTACATGAGAGTGCAGTCCTGCTGCGCCTGGACTTCTGCAGGAACTCCTGCTCCACAAGCTCCTCACTGCCGCCACCACCAGTGGTCCCTTAGGCCCTCCTGTCCTGGGCGCTGACAGGTGTTGAGGAAAGGTTTGGGACCTCTGCAGCCCTCCCCTCTGTGACCTGTCAGAGTTCTGTCTCCTCAGAGCCCTCCTGACCCTGTTTCTATTCCCATCCTGTCTACCCCCAGAGGGTTACATGTTCACCGTCCACTTGGAAAGAATTTCCTTTTTTTTCCCCTTCGTGTGGCTCCAGAGAAGCACAAAACCAGATGCTTGTAAAGGCTAAGCCAGTCCCGCAGTCTCTGCTCGGAATGACTCTCCAGGGAGTGCAGTGGCCCTGTGCTCACTGGGCCCAGGTGGCTTGGGGACAGGGCCTTTGAGGAGGGTGCTTTGCACTGAGTGTGAGCTTGTGTTTCTTCCCTTCCCACACCTATCCCATGGGGGGAGCAGGGAAATGGGGAGTCCTGAACAAGACCCGGGTCTGCACTCAGAAACGGCTCTGCTCTGGAGGGGTACAAGTGGAAACTGCAGGATGCTCTTTATTATCAAGTGGAAATCCAGAGACTGGGGCCACAGCAGGCTGCGTTTCAGAGCCAGGACCTGGAGGGAAGGATGCCCTGGAAGCATGGCAGGAACCTCAGCTGCGACACTGCGGACGGCTCTTCCCTAACTCCCCAGTCACGTGGGTCCCGATCATCTTTTGAACCAAGCCACAGAGATCAGAGGTCATCGGCCGGCCTCAAGCTCGACTAACTTGGGATCAGGTCTGAATAGCAGCAGGCAGATGTTGGAGGGGGAGGAGGACTCGTGGGACAAAATGCAGCTGTCTGGGCACTAAAGTCTGTAGGGGGAGCCATTCTCTTAGAGGAGGGAGGGGTGGGTGGGACGGGCGATGACTAACACAGTGCCCAGCACACTGCGTTGGGTAAGAACACAGCTGCAAGCAATAAGGAGGCTGATCAATAGCTGTAAATCTACGGCGTTATTTTTCTCACTTGACAAATTACAAGGTAGGCGGTTGCTGGTTTTGCCAGCCACGGACCCAAGCGCATCCATCTGCTTCATAAGCTTTGGTGTGTTGGCTTTTATCTTCTTTGTGGCCCTGCCATGACCCATGGCTCCATAATTCACATTCTTGCTTCAGGCAGAAAAAGAAGGAAAAGGTCTAGCCTGTAGCATCTGTCTCTCTTTATCAAGATTGCAAATGCTGGGACCAGCAGTTAGTGTAATGGCTATGTCGTTGGACTCCCAAGTATTCGACCGCGGTTCGCGTCCCAGACCTCTGCAGCCCTCCCCTCTGTGACCTGTCAGAGTTCTGTCTCCTCAGAGCCCTCCTGACCCTGTTTCTATTCCCATCCTGTCTACCCCCAGAGGGTTACATGTTCACCGTCCACTTGGAAAGAATTTCCTTTTTTTTCCCCTTCGTGTGGCTCCAGAGAAGCACAAAACCAGATGCTTGTAAAGGCTAAGCCAGTCCCGCAGTCTCTGCTCGGAATGACTCTCCAGGGAGTGCAGTGGCCCTGTGCTCACTGGGCCCAGGTGGCTTGGGGACAGGGCCTTTGAGGAGGGTGCTTTGCACTGAGTGTGAGCTTGTGTTTCTTCCCTTCCCACACCTATCCCATGGGGGGAGCAGGGAAATGGGGAGTCCTGAACAAGACCCGGGTCTGCACTCAGAAACGGCTCTGCTCTGGAGGGGTACAAGTGGAAACTGCAGGATGCTCTTTATTATCAAGTGGAAATCCAGAGACTGGGGCCACAGCAGGCTGCGTTTCAGAGCCAGGACCTGGAGGGAAGGATGCCCTGGAAGCATGGCAGGAACCTCAGCTGCGACACTGCGGACGGCTCTTCCCTAACTCCCCAGTCACGTGGGTCCCGATCATCTTTTGAACCAAGCCACAGAGATCAGAGGTCATCGGCCGGCCTCAAGCTCGACTAACTTGGGATCAGGTCTGAATAGCAGCAGGCAGATGTTGGAGGGGGAGGAGGACTCGTGGGACAAAATGCAGCTGTCTGGGCACTAAAGTCTGTAGGGGGAGCCATTCTCTTAGAGGAGGGAGGGGTGGGTGGGACGGGCGATGACTAACACAGTGCCCAGCACACTGCGTTGGGTAAGAACACAGCTGCAAGCAATAAGGAGGCTGATCAATAGCTGTAAATCTACGGCGTTATTTTTCTCACTTGACAAATTACAAGGTAGGCGGTTGCTGGTTTTGCCAGCCACGGACCCAAGCGCATCCATCTGCTTCATAAGCTTTGGTGTGTTGGCTTTTATCTTCTTTGTGGCCCTGCCATGACCCATGGCTCCATAATTCACATTCTTGCTTCAGGCAGAAAAAGAAGGAAAAGGTCTAGCCTGTAGCATCTGTCTCTCTTTATCAAGATTGCAAATGCTGGGACCAGCAGTTAGTGTAATGGCTATGTCGTTGGACTCCCAAGTATTCGACCGCGGTTCGCGTCCCAGACCCCGTGGCTTAAAACTCACACTGGGCGCGTGTGCGTGCATGCCCAAGATCCTGGGAGGAGAATGGAGGAGAAGGGATTGCAGCGTGGCCATCTCCCCTGGGGGGTGATTTCTCGTTTTCTGTCTCTCTGTTTCTTTCTGTCTGTCTGGTGAGCGCATGCGCCCTATAGCAAAAACCTCTCCGGGGGGAAAAAAAAAAAAGATAGCAAATGCTTGCCAGATTCGTGCCTCCCCCCAGTACGCCTCCACTCAGGGTCTTAATGGTCAGGACTGGGTCACAAGACCAACCTTTGAGGGAGACTGGTAAAGTAGGAAATACGATGTAGTGATTGGTTTAGAGCAGGGTGCCACAAATTCTGCAGAACCACATTCAGCTTCCCACCTGATGTGTAGCCCATGAACTAAGAATAGGCTTTACACTAAAAAAAAAAAAAAAAAAAAAAAAAAATTTATTTTTAGGTTGTGGGAGTCACAAAAAGTTTTACTTTAGGGTGTGTGCGCTTGCCAGAGAGAGACAGGGACAGAGACGGTGGGAGGGAAAGTGAGAAATCACTCCCAAGGGAAGATGGCCACACTGCAATCCCTTCTCCAACATGCCCGGCATGAGTTTCAAGCCACCAGTTCCAGGTCCTGAACTACGGTCAGCCATGTGGGAATCTAGAGACATAACTGTACGCCATCTGCTGACCCTGGGTTTTACGTTTTTAAATGATTCGAGCTTCAGTTTCTATCACATCTTGTCACATTCTACTGGCCAAGGCAAATGACCAAGCCTAAAGTCAACGGGGTGGGAAAAATAGGCTGCTCCAAGGGGGAGGAATAGGATTGCCTATTCGCTCCAATGTTTCACAAAAGGACCAGCTCTTCTGGGAGAGTTAGCCCTCTAGCCTACTCTACCCCCCATCCAGAAGCCCCCAAAGTGTGACTAACAACAATTGCAGGGAAATCTTGAGGTACAGGACTCTGCAGCTGATGAAGGCTCACCTACTTCCAGCAAGCAGAGGTTCCTAAATGAAGGCAGGACTGTTTCAAGGACAGTAGCCACATAGGGTGTGGGCAGTTTCCAGTATAGACAAGCAAGGTGTAACTGTGGGAGGACAGGGTCCCAGCTAGAGACTGGATATGCTACCTGAAAGCAGTCTGGAAATCACATTTCTGTCTCTCTAAATCTCTTCTCCTCAGTCTATCTACTGTTGTGGGAGTGAGTTCCTTGGCTTTGGCTCAAGAACCCACTCTCTTCTTTGGTTACTCCTTTGTCTCAAACTTTTACGCAGCAGCTGGGCCCCTGCAAGCTCAGGCCAGGCTTCCATACCTTCTCCCTCATCTTCTGAGACTGGCCAGGCAGGGATGGGGATACTCAGCTCCTTTCTGCTACTACAGTGATGCTGCATAACAGTCAACCTTGAAATCTCTTATCAAGTAACAATGACATTTACTGCTCAGGTAGCTGGAGTGTGGGCTTGTTAGGTGACTCTGCTGATCTTGGCTGAGCTCACTTGCATCTCTAAAGTTTGGTTGACTAGTTGCTGATCTAGACTGGTCCTGCATAAGAAGATTGGTGTGAGTAGCTTAACAGAGCTTGGCTCTACACGTATCTCCCATCCTCCAGCAGCCTGACCTGAGTATGTTGTCATGGTGATGACAAAAGCATAAGCCCTAGAACATGCAAGGCCTATAGGCACATCTTCACTGCTGCTTCTTACGTCTCTTGCTGAAGTCAGGCATGTGGCCAAACCTAGATGCAAGAGGTAGATGAATACACACCGCTGTATACATTTGCTAGGGCTACCATGGCAATGTACCACGAACTGGTAGCTTAAACAACGGACATTGATTTTCTTACAATTCTGGAGGTTTTAAGTCCAAGATCAAGGTATCATCAGGGTTAGCGTCTCCTGAGGCCTCTGTCTTTGGCTTGTTAAGAGCCATCTTCTCTTTGTGTCTTCACATGAGCTTCCCTCAGTGCACGTCTGTGTCTTCATCACCTCTCCTCTCCCCTCCTCTCCTCTCTTCGTCCTTCCATATAAGGACACCAGTCATGTAAATTAGGTCTACCCTAATGACCTCATTTTAATTTAGTTACCTCTTTAAAGATCCTAAATCAAAATATAATCACATTATGAGGTCCTGGGTATTAAGACTTTAGCGAATTTCAGGGAGAGACAACTCAGCTCTTAACAAGTTCTCTAATGGGGATAGATACAAAGTTATGTGGAAAAGCATGCAGGGAGAGAAAGCACAGTCACGTTGGTCATCTACCTCCCACAAGTGGCAACACCAATCTAGCTCATGCCCCACTAGGACAACACTGGCCCAGATTAGGATTCCATTCCCAGGTGGACCTACTCATGCAGGGCACGTGCATGCCCATGATCCTGGCTAGATGGGAAAAGCAGACTGCAGTAATAGATCCTGGTAAGGATACTCCTTACCCCATGAAGAAAAGAAATCAACTTTAAAAAATAAATAAGTCAAGTCCTTTGGAGAAGAAGAAAGCACTTATGTTTGGAAAGGTTCACAAAAGGGACATTGATCTTGCTTTCTTTCAATGTTTCCTTTTTTTTTTTTTTTTTGAGAGAGAGAGAGGTTTTTGCTATAAGGAACATGTGCTTGCCAGAGAGACAGAGACAGAAAGGGAGAAATCACCCCTCAGGGGGGATGGCCATGCCACAATCCCTTCTCCTCCATTCTCCTCTCAGGATCTTGGGCACACACGCACACACGCCCAGCATGAGTTTAAGCCACTGGGTCTGGAACTCAAACCATGGTCAACTACATGGGAGTCCAGCAACATAGCCATTAGACCAACTTCTGGTCCCTCAGTGTTTCATTTCTTAACCTTGCTGGTGGTCCCAAATTGTTCCCTCTGATAATTCGTTCATAATACATGAATATTTTGAGTAATTTTCTGTATATTGGTTACCAGCATGTCTGAGTTTGGTGAGACAGAATGCCTACATACACATCAAGTTACGTGGTATGGATTTATTACTCACAGATAGGCACCCAGAAAAAACAGAAGCCTGTCCATAATAGGATTCCTTGTAAGCCAGATTCCCAAGGCTCTGGAAAGCCATCCAGGAAGATGGAGTCTCAACTGCACATGCTCTACTTGCACAAGAACTGAGAGACCCCAGAAAGCAGCTGCTCTGTGTTTTATACCCCAGGACAACAGGACTCACTGCATTAAAGCACTGAAGGACATCCTGTTTATAAGGGGAGACTAAACAGAGCCCAGGCTATTCATCCAGTCCCTCCTTACCACAGATGTTTATTTCCAGCACTTTCTCCAGTTATTCTTGAGAGCTACAGGCAAAGGGGGAGAATCAAGTTGGTCTAAGCCCACCCAGACAACTGCCCTGTATTCTGTAGTCTATATTTCAGTACAAAAAGTTGAAGAAAAAAAGGGGTGGGGAGGAGGGAGGATTATTATAGACCAAAGAGACTTAGAATGATTTCTAATCAAATCTCTCTTTGATGATTCAGAAAGTAATCTCATGCCTCACAGGCATGGCTAAGCTTTTTTATTGAATTATGATGGTGTGAAAATTTAATAGAGAAACTTTGTTGTAATACAATAACTGTCTAAGGACATAAAATGACAAGTTTAAGGAAATAGAAATGATGACAAATCATTCAAAAAGTTACTCTTGGAATATAGCATAACCCATGAAATGGATTAATCTGGATAAATTCACTGTCCAGAACCCTTTAAATGAAGGGGAGACTGGGTACACTTCTCTACAAACCCATCTATGATCCCACATGCTTTAACATCCTCCTTCCACTGCTCACAAAAAAAATAAATAAATAAAATAAAATAAAATTTCAGGGATAAGAAAATCAGTTCTGACCGGTTTAAGCTAGTTCAAACTGGTTCTGGCCAGTTCAAACTGGTTCAGACTGTTTCTGGCCAGTTCAAATCAGTTCAAACTGATTCTGACCAGTTCAGGCTGGTTCAGGCCAGTTCAAACTGGTTCAGACCGGTTATGGCTGGCTCAAACCAGTTTAGACTGGCTCAAGCTGGTTCCAACTGGTTCTGGCTGGTTCAAGCTGGTTTAGACCAGTTCAAACTGGTTCCGACCTATTTTTCTGACTGGCTCAAACCGGTTTAGACTGGTTATGACCGGTTCAAGCTGGTTCTGGCCGGTTCAAGCTGGTTCAAACTGGTTCTGGCTGGTTCACACTGGTTCAGACCAGTCATGACCAGTTCAAGCTGGTTTAAGTTGGTTCAGGCTAGTTCAGACCGGTTATGACCAGTTCAAACTGGTTCTGGCCAGCTCACATAAATAAATGAACCCACTGGTCACAGCAGGGACTGTGTAGGTAGAAAGTTAATAGAGCTTTGACCCAAGTCTCTTACAGTAACCCAAAGATCTGGATCTATCCAAGGTGACTTTAAGTTTTCCACGTTCTGCGTGAAGAGCTGGAGCTATTATCCTTGGCATGGTCAAGTTCATCTCTTTGGCTTCCTGACTTGTGGTGTGAATGCCATTAAGGTAGAAAAAGTCCCAGAGCAGCCCCAGAAGAAAATAGAAGCAAGAGTTTTCACCAGCATAGAAGAATACAGAGCTCTGAGAGTGACCCCAAGCATTTGTGGCTTTTTTTTTTCTTTTAAGGTTTTTGCCATAAAGAAAGAGACAGAGAGATAGAGAGAAAGTGAGAAATCACCCCATATGGCCATAAGACAATCCCTTTCCTCATTCTCCTCTCAGGATTTTGGATACACATGCACACACACCCTGGTGATTTTCAAACCATGTCCTGGACCACGGTCAGCCACATGAGAATCCAGTGCCTTTACTACCACATCACCTGCTGGCCCTCGTTTGTGGCTTTTAAAGCTCTCAAGATGATTGTGATGTGCAGCCAAAGGTGGGAACTGTAACTCTAAAGTAAGCCTGGATTGTTAGTTTATTTATTTATTTATCTATTTATCTATTTTAGAGAGATTTTTGCTATAGTGCATGTGTACTTGCCAGAGACACAGACAGGAACAAAGACAGAAAAAGTGAAAAACCACCCTCCCACCCTGGAGGAGGGGGAGATGGCCATGCTGCAATCCCAAATCTACCATTCTCCTCTCAGGATTTTTGGGCACACACACCCCACATGAGTTTCAAGCCTCTAGGACCAGGACTTGAACTGTAGTTGAATCCTGGCCCCAGCAGATTGAAAAATACAGTGAGTGTGTGTGTATGCCCCAAATCCCAGCAGGCTAGGGAAATAAGGAGAAGGGATTGTGGTATAACCACATCCCCATTGGAAGATGTTTTCTCCCCCCCTTTCCTCCTCTAGCCCCTGGCTAGTGTATGTGCCGTCTGCAAAAATAAAAAATAAAGTAAAATAAAAATTTAAAACAGAGTCTGATCCAGCAGGTCTAGTGATGCAGCTTGGGATTCTGAAGCTCTAACACGCTCCCAGGTGAGGCCAAAGCTACTGATCCACAGGACACACTGTAAAGAACAGGGATTGGAACTTGCAAAAGAAATAGAGGCCCACCCTAGCCCTGAAATGTTCACAAGACTATTGGAAAGACCTAATACCTGCCTGCAAAGTACCTCAAAGATGGGCAAACTCTCACCAGAAGGAGGACAGAGCTGGGAGCTCTAGACGTGAATGAAGACAGGGGTGAACTGAGTCTTACCTTCAGCTCCCCAGTTCCAACCTGCATAGTCAACACGGATTGACCTGAATGTGCACACAAGTCACCTGGGGCTCTTGGTAAAAGGCCAATTCTAGAGCCAGATGGTGGAGCAAGGGCCACACAACTGGACCCACCTGGGAAGGTCCCTGGTTTGTATCGCAGAGCCTCCATGTGCGTGTGCATATGAGGGGTCTGTGTTGAGGCATGAGGACCTTGCTGGGGTGCCTATCTCTTTGCTTCTTTCTCTGTCTATCTCTGCTTCTCCCTCTATCTCTGGAAGAAATAAATGAATAAACCTTTTTAAAATGCAGATTCTGATCAAGGTTGGCGGAGGAGCTCGAGATTCTGCGTTTCTAATGCTGACCTGGAAATGCTGCTGGTACTGATGTGGGGACCACACTTGGAAAAGCAGAGATGTTTTACTGAGGATTTGTAAGGTGTGACACCAATAATCATACAGAATGGAAGCAGAAAAGAGGAAGGAAGAGGAGAAGAGGAAAGTGGAGGAGGAAAAGACAAAGACGATAACAAAATGTCCACCACAAAAAGGAAACAGACCTAGTAGCTCCAGGTCCATCACCACTAACTGGCCTGTTTGGCCAAAGCAAAAAATGGCTGACCTGTGGAGAAGGGAAGGTCGACTTAAGCTGGGGGGCAGGGTGGTGGTGGTGGTGGTGAACAGGGCCTAATAGCTGCTTCGAACTGTCCCAGAGCATCTGCTGCCTGAACCATGGCAACTGTGGCCTGGTGCTGGCGATTCTGGTATCTGTGGTAGCCCCAAGTACCCTCCAAGGATGCTTTGGATGGTAGAAATGAGGGCTGCAGGGCCTCCCAGCTATCAGCCATTGTAGATTAACTAGAAAGGCATACCACAATAGCAAGTTATCCAGCGGCAAGGATGAACAAATGCTTGCTACAAAAAACATGGAGGCATATCATAGACATTATAAACTAAAGAAACCAAATATAGCAGAGTATGTGTGTATGAAGTACAAAAAACAAGCACAAACCAAGGGATTAAACATCGAGACAATGGTGACACTTGGTGGAGATAATGACTGCAAAGGACACAGGATCACTTCTGTTTCTTGATCTGGGTGTTAATTACACAGATAGGTTTGAAATTCCTAAGGATCAGTAGAAATGAAAGCTCCTACTCTACTATCATTTGCAATTATACTTCCATTAGATGAGTTTATTAAATTTCTTTTAAAAGTAGGACCGTCTTTCATCCCCATAAGGATGAGATGACCATTTCAAGCCGGTTCAGGCCAGTTCATACTGGTTCAGTCCGGTTCTGGCCAGTTCAAGTTGGTTTAGGCCAGTTCAAATTGGTTCAGACTGGTTCTGGCCGGTTCAAAGAATGGTTATGACCAGTTCAAACCGGTTCTGACCTGTTAAAGTTGGTTCAGGCCAGCTCAAACTGGTTCAGACAGGTTCTAACTGATTCTGACCGGATCTGAGCGGTTCGACCTGGTTCAGGTCAGTTCAAACTGGTTGAGACCATTTCTGGCTGGTTTAAACTGATTTAGACTGGCTCAAACTTGTTTAGACTGGTTATGATGGGTTCAAACTGGTTCTGGCTGGTTCAGGCTGGTTCAAAGTGGTTTAAAATGGTTATGACCAATTCAGACCAGTTCTGACTGGGTCAAGCCAGTTCAATCCAGTTCCAACTGGTTCAGACCAGTTCTGACCAGTTCAATTTAGTTTAGGCCAGTTAAAAGTGGTCCAGACTGGTTCTGGCTGGATCAAACCGGTTTAGATCGGTTGCCCAGTTGAAAACAGTTCTGACTGGTTCAAGTTGGTTCAGGCCAGTGTTTCAGACCTGTTCTGGCCGGTTCAAACCGGTTTGAGCTGGTACAAACTGGTTCTGGCTGGTTCAAACCAGTTCAAACTGGTTCAGACTGGTTCAAGCTGGTTCAGGCCAGTTCAAACTGGTTCAGACTGATTCTGACCGGGGCAAATCGGTTCAAGTCAGTTCAGACCGGTTCTGGCCGGTTCAAATCAGTGCAAACTGGTTCGGACCACTTCAAGCTGGTTCAGGCCAGTTCAACCTGGTTCAGACCGGTTCTGGCTGGTTCAAACCGGTTTAGACCGATTCGAGTTGGTTCAGACCAGTTCTGGCCGGTTCAGACCGGTTCTGGCCAGGTCAAACCCGTTCTAGCCAATTCACACCAGTTCTGGCCGGTTCAAACCGGTTTAGACCAATTCAAGCTGGTTCAAACAAGCCAGTTCAGACTGGTTCTGGACAGTTAAAACCGGTTCTGGCCTGTTCAAACCGGTTTATATCGGTCCAAATTGGGTTTTTGGCCTTTTCAAACCGGTTCAGAATGGTTATGACCGGTTCAAACTGGTTCTGACTAGTTCAAGCTGGTTCAAGTTGGTTCAGACCAGTTCAAACCGGTTCAAACTGGTTTGGACCGGTTCAAGCTAGTGCAGGCCAGATCAAACTTGCTGGTGGTCCCAAATTGTTCCCTCTGATAATTCGTTCATAATACATGAATATTTTGAGTAATTTTCTGTATATTGGTTACCAGCATGTCTGAGTTTGGTGAGACAGAATGCCTACATACACATCAAGTTACGTGGTATGGATTTATTACTCACAGATAGGCACCCAGAAAAAACAGAAGCCTGTCCATAATAGGATTCCTTGTAAGCCAGATTCCCAAGGCTCTGGAAAGCCATCCAGGAAGATGGAGTCTCAACTGCACATGCTCTACTTGCACAAGAACTGAGAGACCCCAGAAAGCAGCTGCTCTGTGTTTTATACCCCAGGACAACAGGACTCACTGCATTAAAGCACTGAAGGACATCCTGTTTATAAGGGGAGACTAAACAGAGCCCAGGCTATTCATCCAGTCCCTCCTTACCACAGATGTTTATTTCCAGCACTTTCTCCAGTTATTCTTGAGAGCTACAGGCAAAGGGGGAGAATCAAGTTGGTCTAAGCCCACCCAGACAACTGCCCTGTATTCTGTAGTCTATATTTCAGTACAAAAAGTTGAAGAAAAAAAGGGGTGGGGAGGAGGGAGGATTATTATAGACCAAAGAGACTTAGAATGATTTCTAATCAAATCTCTCTTTGATGATTCAGAAAGTAATCTCATGCCTCACAGGCATGGCTAAGCTTTTTTATTGAATTATGATGGTGTGAAAATTTAATAGAGAAACTTTGTTGTAATACAATAACTGTCTAAGGACATAAAATGACAAGTTTAAGGAAATAGAAATGATGACAAATCATTCAAAAAGTTACTCTTGGAATATAGCATAACCCATGAAATGGATTAATCTGGATAAATTCACTGTCCAGAACCCTTTAAATGAAGGGGAGACTGGGTACACTTCTCTACAAACCCATCTATGATCCCACATGCTTTAACATCCTCCTTCCACTGCTCACAAAAAAAATAAATAAATAAAATAAAATAAAATTTCAGGGATAAGAAAATCAGTTCTGACCGGTTTAAGCTAGTTCAAACTGGTTCTGGCCAGTTCAAACTGGTTCAGACTGTTTCTGGCCAGTTCAAATCAGTTCAAACTGATTCTGACCAGTTCAGGCTGGTTCAGGCCAGTTCAAACTGGTTCAGACCGGTTATGGCTGGCTCAAACCAGTTTAGACTGGCTCAAGCTGGTTCCAACTGGTTCTGGCTGGTTCAAGCTGGTTTAGACCAGTTCAAACTGGTTCCGACCTATTTTTCTGACTGGCTCAAACCGGTTTAGACTGGTTATGACCGGTTCAAGCTGGTTCTGGCCGGTTCAAGCTGGTTCAAACTGGTTCTGGCTGGTTCACACTGGTTCAGACCAGTCATGACCAGTTCAAGCTGGTTTAAGTTGGTTCAGGCTAGTTCAGACCGGTTATGACCAGTTCAAACTGGTTCTGGCCAGCTCACATAAATAAATGAACCCACTGGTCACAGCAGGGACTGTGTAGGTAGAAAGTTAATAGAGCTTTGACCCAAGTCTCTTACAGTAACCCAAAGATCTGGATCTATCCAAGGTGACTTTAAGTTTTCCACGTTCTGCGTGAAGAGCTGGAGCTATTATCCTTGGCATGGTCAAGTTCATCTCTTTGGCTTCCTGACTTGTGGTGTGAATGCCATTAAGGTAGAAAAAGTCCCAGAGCAGCCCCAGAAGAAAATAGAAGCAAGAGTTTTCACCAGCATAGAAGAATACAGAGCTCTGAGAGTGACCCCAAGCATTTGTGGCTTTTTTTTTTCTTTTAAGGTTTTTGCCATAAAGAAAGAGACAGAGAGATAGAGAGAAAGTGAGAAATCACCCCATATGGCCATAAGACAATCCCTTTCCTCATTCTCCTCTCAGGATTTTGGATACACATGCACACACACCCTGGTGATTTTCAAACCATGTCCTGGACCACGGTCAGCCACATGAGAATCCAGTGCCTTTACTACCACATCACCTGCTGGCCCTCGTTTGTGGCTTTTAAAGCTCTCAAGATGATTGTGATGTGCAGCCAAAGGTGGGAACTGTAACTCTAAAGTAAGCCTGGATTGTTAGTTTATTTATTTATTTATCTATTTATCTATTTTAGAGAGATTTTTGCTATAGTGCATGTGTACTTGCCAGAGACACAGACAGGAACAAAGACAGAAAAAGTGAAAAACCACCCTCCCACCCTGGAGGAGGGGGAGATGGCCATGCTGCAATCCCAAATCTACCATTCTCCTCTCAGGATTTTTGGGCACACACACCCCACATGAGTTTCAAGCCTCTAGGACCAGGACTTGAACTGTAGTTGAATCCTGGCCCCAGCAGATTGAAAAATACAGTGAGTGTGTGTGTATGCCCCAAATCCCAGCAGGCTAGGGAAATAAGGAGAAGGGATTGTGGTATAACCACATCCCCATTGGAAGATGTTTTCTCCCCCCCTTTCCTCCTCTAGCCCCTGGCTAGTGTATGTGCCGTCTGCAAAAATAAAAAATAAAGTAAAATAAAAATTTAAAACAGAGTCTGATCCAGCAGGTCTAGTGATGCAGCTTGGGATTCTGAAGCTCTAACACGCTCCCAGGTGAGGCCAAAGCTACTGATCCACAGGACACACTGTAAAGAACAGGGATTGGAACTTGCAAAAGAAATAGAGGCCCACCCTAGCCCTGAAATGTTCACAAGACTATTGGAAAGACCTAATACCTGCCTGCAAAGTACCTCAAAGATGGGCAAACTCTCACCAGAAGGAGGACAGAGCTGGGAGCTCTAGACGTGAATGAAGACAGGGGTGAACTGAGTCTTACCTTCAGCTCCCCAGTTCCAACCTGCATAGTCAACACGGATTGACCTGAATGTGCACACAAGTCACCTGGGGCTCTTGGTAAAAGGCCAATTCTAGAGCCAGATGGTGGAGCAAGGGCCACACAACTGGACCCACCTGGGAAGGTCCCTGGTTTGTATCGCAGAGCCTCCATGTGCGTGTGCATATGAGGGGTCTGTGTTGAGGCATGAGGACCTTGCTGGGGTGCCTATCTCTTTGCTTCTTTCTCTGTCTATCTCTGCTTCTCCCTCTATCTCTGGAAGAAATAAATGAATAAACCTTTTTAAAATGCAGATTCTGATCAAGGTTGGCGGAGGAGCTCGAGATTCTGCGTTTCTAATGCTGACCTGGAAATGCTGCTGGTACTGATGTGGGGACCACACTTGGAAAAGCAGAGATGTTTTACTGAGGATTTGTAAGGTGTGACACCAATAATCATACAGAATGGAAGCAGAAAAGAGGAAGGAAGAGGAGAAGAGGAAAGTGGAGGAGGAAAAGACAAAGACGATAACAAAATGTCCACCACAAAAAGGAAACAGACCTAGTAGCTCCAGGTCCATCACCACTAACTGGCCTGTTTGGCCAAAGCAAAAAATGGCTGACCTGTGGAGAAGGGAAGGTCGACTTAAGCTGGGGGGCAGGGTGGTGGTGGTGGTGGTGAACAGGGCCTAATAGCTGCTTCGAACTGTCCCAGAGCATCTGCTGCCTGAACCATGGCAACTGTGGCCTGGTGCTGGCGATTCTGGTATCTGTGGTAGCCCCAAGTACCCTCCAAGGATGCTTTGGATGGTAGAAATGAGGGCTGCAGGGCCTCCCAGCTATCAGCCATTGTAGATTAACTAGAAAGGCATACCACAATAGCAAGTTATCCAGCGGCAAGGATGAACAAATGCTTGCTACAAAAAACATGGAGGCATATCATAGACATTATAAACTAAAGAAACCAAATATAGCAGAGTATGTGTGTATGAAGTACAAAAAACAAGCACAAACCAAGGGATTAAACATCGAGACAATGGTGACACTTGGTGGAGATAATGACTGCAAAGGACACAGGATCACTTCTGTTTCTTGATCTGGGTGTTAATTACACAGATAGGTTTGAAATTCCTAAGGATCAGTAGAAATGAAAGCTCCTACTCTACTATCATTTGCAATTATACTTCCATTAGATGAGTTTATTAAATTTCTTTTAAAAGTAGGACCGTCTTTCATCCCCATAAGGATGAGATGACCATTTCAAGCCGGTTCAGGCCAGTTCATACTGGTTCAGTCCGGTTCTGGCCAGTTCAAGTTGGTTTAGGCCAGTTCAAATTGGTTCAGACTGGTTCTGGCCGGTTCAAAGAATGGCTATGACCAGTTCAAACCGGTTCTGACCTGTTAAAGTTGGTTCAGGCCAGCTCAAACTGGTTCAGACAGGTTCTAACTGATTCTGACCGGATCTGAGCGGTTCGACCTGGTTCAGGTCAGTTCAAACTGGTTGAGACCATTTCTGGCTGGTTTAAACTGATTTAGACTGGCTCAAACTTGTTTAGACTGGTTATGATGGGTTCAAACTGGTTCTGGCTGGTTCAGGCTGGTTCAAAGTGGTTTAAAATGGTTATGACCAATTCAGACCAGTTCTGACTGGGTCAAGCCAGTTCAATCCAGTTCCAACTGGTTCAGACCAGTTCTGACCAGTTCAATTTAGTTTAGGCCAGTTAAAAGTGGTCCAGACTGGTTCTGGCTGGATCAAACCGGTTTAGATCGGTTGCCCAGTTGAAAACAGTTCTGACTGGTTCAAGTTGGTTCAGGCCAGTGTTTCAGACCTGTTCTGGCCGGTTCAAACCGGTTTGAGCTGGTACAAACTGGTTCTGGCTGGTTCAAACCAGTTCAAACTGGTTCAGACTGGTTCAAGCTGGTTCAGGCCAGTTCAAACTGGTTCAGACTGATTCTGACCGGGGCAAATCGGTTCAAGTCAGTTCAGACCGGTTCTGGCCGGTTCAAATCAGTGCAAACTGGTTCGGACCACTTCAAGCTGGTTCAGGCCAGTTCAACCTGGTTCAGACCGGTTCTGGCTGGTTCAAACCGGTTTAGACCGATTCGAGTTGGTTCAGACCAGTTCTGGCCGGTTCAGACCGGTTCTGGCCAGGTCAAACCCGTTCTAGCCAATTCACACCAGTTCTGGCCGGTTCAAACCGGTTTAGACCAATTCAAGCTGGTTCAAACAAGCCAGTTCAGACTGGTTCTGGACAGTTAAAACCGGTTCTGGCCTGTTCAAACCGGTTTATATCGGTCCAAATTGGGTTTTTGGCCTTTTCAAACCGGTTCAGAATGGTTATGACCGGTTCAAACTGGTTCTGACTAGTTCAAGCTGGTTCAAGTTGGTTCAGACCAGTTCAAACCGGTTCAAACTGGTTTGGACCGGTTCAAGCTAGTTCAGGCCAGATCAAACTGGTTCGGACCGGTTCAAGCAAGTTCAGGCCAGTTCAAACTGGTTCAGACCGGTTCTGGCCGGTACAAACCAGTTTCGACTGGTTCAAGCTGGTGCAAACTGGTTCTGGCCGGTTCAAACAAGTTTAGACTGGTTCAAGCCGGTTCAAACCAGTTTTGACCAGTTCAAGCCGGTTCAAACTGGTTCTGGCCGGTTCAGGCTGGTTCAAACCGTTTCGAACTGGTTCAGACCGATTCTGACCAGTTCAAACCGGTTTAGACCGGTTCAAGTTAGTTCAAACTGGTTCAGACAGGTTCAAACTGCTTCGGACCGGTTCAAGCTGGTTCAAACTGATTCAGACCAGTTCTGGCTGGTTCAAACCGGTTCAGGCCATTTCAAGCTGGTTCAAACTGGTTATGGTCAGTTCAAACCAGTTCAAACTGGTTCTGACTGGTTCAAGCTGTTTCAGACCAGTTCTGGCCAGTTCAAACCGGTTCAAACTGGTTCAGATTGGTTCTGGCTGGTTCAAACCGGTTCAAACTGGTTCTGACCGGTTCTGGCCGGTTCAAAACAGTTCAACCCTGTTCAGACCGGTTCTGGCTGGTTCAAACTGATGTAGACCAATTCAAGCTGGTTCTGGCTGGTTCAAACTGATGTAGACCAATTCAAGCTGGTTCAGGCCGGTTCAAAACGGTTAGGACCGGTTCTGGCTGGTTCAAACTGGTTCGAGCTGGTTCTGGCCGGTTCAAGCTGGTTCAGGCCAGCTCAACCTGGTTCTGACCAGTTCTGGCCAGTTCAAACCGGTTTAGACCAGTTCAAGCTGGTTCAAACTGGTTCAAACTGCCTCTGGCCGGTTCAAGCTGGTTCAAACCGGTTCAGACCAATTCTAGCCAGTTCAAACCGGTTCAAACTGCTTCTGGCAGGTTCAAATTGGTTCTGGCTGGTTCAAACTGGTTCAAACTGGTTCTAACCGGTTCAAGCTGGTTCAAACCGGTTCTGACCAGTTCTGGCCAGTTCAAACTGGTTCTGGCTGGTTCAAACCGGTTCTAACTGGTTCAGATTGGTTCTGGCTGGTTCAAAACGGTTCTGACTGGTTCTGACTGGTTCAAGCTGGTTCAAACCAGTTCAGACTGGTTCTGGCCAGTTCAAACTGGTTCAGACCAACAAATATGTCATTCTTGATGTGTGAATAACATTCTACTGACATGCTTATGATGTGTTTAGATGGCATGTCGATTTGGACGTCTGGTACTGGTGTGAACTGGTTTGAGCCTGTTTGAACTATTTTCAACTGGCCTGAACCAGTTTGACCTGGCCAGTTTTGACCATGTCAGACTGGTCAAGGTTGGTTCTGAGTTGTTTTGATTGGTTCACTTCATTTCAGGGTGTTTCAGGCCAGTTCTAACTGGTTCAAACCGGTTCTGACTGATTCAAACTGACTCAAACTGGCTCTGGCCCACTGAAACCACTTCTCATCAGTTAAAACCTGTTATAGTCACTTCAAACTGGTTCAGACCGGTTTGGGCTGGTTCAGATTAGTTCAAACTGGTTCTTGCTGATTCAAACTAGTTCAAACCAGTTTTTGCTGTTTTGAACAGTTTCTGGCTGGCTCAAACCTGTTCGGACCAGTTCTGGCTGGTTTAAAGTAGTTAAAACCTTTTTTTTAGTGGTTCAAACTGGTTCCAGCTGGTTCAAATCTGTTCAGACCATTTATGGCTTGTTTAAACTGGTTCAGACTGGTTCAAACTTGTTCAGACTGGTTCTGTCTGGCTCACACCATTTCATACTTTTTCTAGCCGGTTCAAACTGGTTCTGGCCTGTTCATAGCAGTCCAGACTGGTTCAAACCAGTTCAGACTGGTTCAAACATTTTCAGATTGGTTCTGGCTGGTTCGCACTATTTGAAACCAGTTATAACTGGTTCTGGATGGTTCAGACCAGTTCTAAATAGTTCACACTACCTCAAACCAGTTCTGCCCTGTTCAAACTTGTTCAGATTGGTTCTGGCCTGTTCAAACCAGATCAGACTGGTTTTGGCCCATTCCAACCAGTTAAGTCCAGTTCTAACCAGTTCACACTAGTACAAACCTGTTCAGACCGGTGCTGGCTGTTTCAAACTGGTTCAGACCAGTTGTGGCTAGTTCAAACTGTTTTCAATCCATTTTTACCAGTTCAAACTGGTTTAAACCTGGGTCATATGGTAGTTAAGGCACTGGATTCCCACATGGCTGACTAGGGTTCAAGTCCCGAACCTGGCGGCTTCAAAATCACACCAAGCACCTGTGCATATGTGCCCAAAATCTCAAGAGAAGGGATTGTGGCATGGTCATCTCACCAGAAGGTGATTTCTCACTTTCCGTCTCTCTGTCTCTCTCTCTCCAGTGAGTGTATAGACCATATGACAAAAAAAGAAAAAGAAGAAAATTCCGGGACCAAGACCAACCCCATAGCCCAGTATTTAAGACAGATCCCACACCAACAACTGCGGTTTGAATCCCAGCCCCAGCATTTTGTGTGCACCTTCTGGGTGCAATCGCACGCATGCCTGGGATCCCAACAAGACAGAGAAATGGAGGAGACAGGATTGCAGCATGGCAGCTCCCGCTTCTCTCCCTCTCCTTGTTTTTCTGTATCTCTGGCAGACACACTCTGGCAGCGAAATTACATGTCAGGCCCAGCCACAATGTCACATGCTGCTAAGATGCTGTGCTCCGCAGGCTGGGATCTTGTGGCAGGCCCAGTTTGATTCCTAGTCCACCCTAACGGCCAGGAGCAATGGTGCACTCCTGGGATCCGGCAACTCGGGGAGGCTGAGGCAGGAGGATCAGGAGCTCAAATTGGCCTGGGCAACACAGTGAGAGCCTGACTAGAGGATTCTGACAGAGTAAGAGCCTATCTCTAAATAAATAAATAAATAAATAAAGGAGGCTGGAAGGTGACATAGCAGTGAAACACAGTGCTCTGAGAGGCTGTCCCAAGTGAGGTTTCCAGTTGGCATCCAGAGGTCTCCTGAGTGGCCCAGGCACACACATGCCCAGGGGTGGCTGAGTCTGGGGTGGATCATGGCATTGAGACCCTGTTAAGAGTGCCATCTCTCTCTTTCTCTCTCTCTTTCTCTCTCTGTCACTCTTGCTGATGGAAGAAATAGACTTTTTAAAAGAATAAAAAGTCAATGATACGATAGAACTAAGTTACTATCTTTTAAACGTCTCTTTCTTTCATAAGAAAGGAAAAAATTTTCAAGCACTTCCAATCGTGCCACGATGCACCCCAGTCTCAGCCAGCCCAGACCACAGGCACACGCATGCACGTGCTCACCTGTGTGCTCAGAGAGATCCCAGGTGCAAACCACGGGCCTTTTCCCCTGTGGATCTAGCTGTGTTCTCATTACACCACCACCCAGCCCCTGAGAATTTATTTTATTAATTTATTCAACATCAATTAAATTCACTTCCTGAGATTTAATTGTGTGTGTGTGTGTGTGTGTGTGTGTGTGTTTGATTTCAGAAGCTCAGAAAAGGAGGCAAATGTTCTCTGTGCAGCAAGAGCATTGTTCCCAAATGGCCAGCAGATGGCGCCAGAGGATGTGGCTCAGCTCACGAGGTTGTCCTCGCTTCCGGAGATCCAGAAGGGCCTGGGCTATTTCTACCTCACTGGGCCTTGGGAGAAGCTGGGCCAGTGTGGCCCTTCCTGTCGCCCTCTGCAATCTGAGGATCCCCACCAACAATTGCAAGAGTGAGGATAGTGAGGATGCAAAGAGCAAGTGTAGAAAATGCAGATCTGAAGCTGACTGTGATGAGCAGAGACAGGTAGTAGCCAGAGGCGCGTGGGTGATAGGAAGGACTGGAGCCCATTGAGTTGTGGGTGAGAAGGAGGGCTAGAGGGATGTGGGCAGTGACAAGGACAAGGCAGGCTCCCTGCATTTGGGACATGGCACGCACAGGTGGGTCACCGTAGGAGAGGTGGCAGCCTGGTGTCAGGACAGAGGTTCCACAGGAGGGGCATGAAGGCTGCTGGGTGAGGATGTGACCTGCAGGTGGCTTCTGTTTTATCTGTGAGCAGGAAACCATGCTGCCTGCTGACCAAGGAGAGTGTGTTGGGGCTGTCAGGTTTAAGGGAGAGAGCTGACAAGGGGAGCCCACGAGTCCTGCAGGCCGTGCTCAGGGTGGGTGTCTGGCTGGCAGCATGTTTCTGGCTTCTTCCACTTCATTCGTTCCGCAGGTATTTCCTGTTAACCCACTATTGTGTCAGGCACTGCTTTAGACACACAATAGCAGGCATGAAACGCACATTCTAGTGGGAGAAGGGTAAGACAAACACGAAAATGAGTAAATAAGGGCCCGGCAGGTGGTGTGGTGGTCAAGGCGTTGGACTCCCACACATGGCTGACTGGGATTCAAGTCCCAGACCTGATGTCTTGCTTTCTCATTTTCTTTCTCTCTCTCTCTCTCTCTCTCTCTGGTCTAATTTTAAAAAAAAAAAATAAATAAATAAAACAATTCAAATAAATAAATAAACA
>NW_006203419.1:2416630-2428031 GCF_000334495.1 Tupaia belangeri chinensis | reverse complement strand
GGGCTATGGAGAAGCAGACCAGGAGAGAAAGCAAAGTATGGGAGACTCCTCCACATAGGGAGGTTCTGAGTCCACACCCAGAGCTCTGAGTGGCAGGCGTACATGTGTCTATCATCAAGGGTGGCTGGGGTCAAGACCCTGTTGGGGGCACTGTCTCTCTCTGTTTCTCTCACTCATGGAATAAATAACTAAACTTAAAAGGGGGAGTGGTCCCGTAACCTAGTGGTTAAGGGGAGCCAGATCCCACATGGTCATGTACAGTTCAAATCCCAGCTCTGGCAGCTTGAAAAACACAACGGGCACCTATGTGTGTGTGTGTGCCCAAAATCTTGACAGGATGTAGAACTGGGGAAGAAGATTGTGGGGTGACCACTGAGGAGTGCTTTTTCCCTCTCTCGCTCTCTGTCAAGAGGATGTACTCTCTGGCAATTTAAAAAGAAAGAAGAAGAAGAAGAAGAAGAAGAAGAAGAAGAAGAAGAAGAAGAAAGGAAGGAAGGAAGGAAGGAAGGAAGGAAGGAAGGAACGGAATAAGGAAGGAGAAGGAGAAGGAAGAGGAGGAGGAAGGAAGGAAGGAAGGAGAAGGAGAAGAAGAAGAAGAGGAGGAGAAGGAGGAGGAGAAGGAGGAGGAGAAGGAGGAGGAGAAGGAGGAGGAGGAGGAGGAGGAGGAGGAGGAGGAAGAAGAAGAAGAAGAAGAAGAAGAAGAAGAAGAAGAAGAAGAAGAAGAAGAAAAGAAGAAGAAGGAGGAGGAGAAGAAAAGCACTCCACCGGAATCAGGAAAAGCGAGATGGCTTTTGTATCCATTAATCTCCAGTTAAACAGTATGAAACAGCACAGGGACCCTTCCTTTCTTACATTAAACACACAACACCAAGTTATATATCCTGGGCGTCCAGGCACGTCTTACTGCACGTTGATGGTTTTGATTACCTTGTGCAAATCAGGAGTGGCCTCAACAAACAACCTAGCCAGTCATTATAAGAAGCACAGCCTCCTGTAAGTCTGCCATTAAGTCTGGCATACCATTAATTAGACAGGCAATTCTAAGAACTGAGCCAGCAGCCCACCTCCCTCTGCACCTTGGGGCTACCCTCCAGCCCACCCTGACAGGCCCGTGTAAAGTCAGGGTGATTCAGAGCAGAGGTACTGCACTCCTGCAGTTGTTTGTGGGAGGAGCAGACACTCCAGGCAGTTCCTGTGAAGGAAGAGGCACCATACGCTCATCTGGGCACAGCAGAGAAGGCAGAGACAGCACGTGCCAAGTGTCATCAGCCTTTTCAAGGAAATGCCTGTGAGGCTTCTACAAAGCCACAGCCGAACACCTTGACTGTGGAGTTCCTGATGCCTTCCGCACAAGCCATGAGGCCAGTTCTGCACAGAATCCTGGGCAAAAAAAGAACTTCCACCAGGTTATAAGCATTGCATAGCAGCCAGTGACAGGGTGCTGGCAGGAGCATACATTAGCCACACACACTCCCATAGAGCCCTAGGGGTTTCGATCAATCCAAGGAAAGTTGGTCACATAGGGGCCAACAGGTGGCATGGTGGTTAAGGCATTGGATTCCCACATGGTTACTGCGGGTCGAGTCCCAGATCCAGTGGCTTGAAGAATCATGCCAGGTAAGTGTGTGTGCATGCCCAGAATCCCAAGAGGAAAATGGAGAAGGGATTGCAGAGTGGCCATTCTCTTGGGAATGATTTCTCACTTCTCTCCCTCTCTCTGTCTCTCTCTTTGGTGAGCGCACATGCCCTATGGCAAAAATCTTGAAAGAAAAGAAGGAAGGAAAAAAGGAAGGAAGGAAGGAAGGAAGGAAGGAAGGAAGGAAGGAAGGAAGGAAGGAAGGAAGGAAGGAAGGAAGGAAGGAACTTAGTCACAACATGAACTCCTGTGTTCTTGGCGGACCTAGTCTCTCTCTGCTCCTGGATGGCTCTTCCTTGTTGGTTTTGGAGCTGTGGATCACACATGGGACCCGCATTATGTGATTATGTGATATGCAGTAGGATGCCGGGAGGGGGGCTGGGCTGGCTGCTTTGACTCCCCAGGGCCACCCCTCCTGCGCCTGTCCCTGTGACTCCCCATTGGCTCCTCTCAGGGTTGTTCCCTTACCCATGTGACGGCATCCTCCCCAAGCTGTGTGACCTTGTGTGACCTCACACAAGTTCTGGACATCTCAATTTCCTCTCCAGGGGAACAATCGCCACCTCCCTCCTGCAGCTGCTGATGCAGAAAGGACACAGGCAACGGGGCTGGTAAACCATGACATCCTCCATGAATTCGAGGTCAGGCCTTATCACCAGGCAGCCAGTGACATAAGCAGTCCCTTTCTTTTATCTGCTGTAAGTATGCGTCATTCGTGCAGCAAGGAGGAAATGAACTGGACCAGCACGGCTGTGTTTGGGGGTGTGCTGGTCAGGGGAAGGAGTCTGCAGGCTCTATGCTCTTTAAATTGAGGTGCACACATAGGAAAGGGCATAAATCTTGTGTATGACTCGATGCGTTTTTCCCAATGTGTGTACCCATGCAACCACCACCCACCCAGAGCAAGATCAGGAACACTTTTGTAACCCCAGAAAGTGTCCCCACTTCTCCGTCCTCCCAATCACTACCCTTGTCCCCTTAATTCTAACACCATAAAGTTTTGTTTCGTTTTTGCTATAGGGTACGTGCATTCACCAGAGTGAGAAATCAGCCCCCACGAGGGATGGCCATGCCACAATCCCTTCTCCTTTCTCCTCTCAGAATTTTGGGCACACACACACACATACTTTGTATGTTTCTCAAGTCACCGGATCTGGGACTCAGAATATGAAGTCAGCCATGTGGGATCCAGCTGCCTTAACCACACCACCGGCAGGCCCCACCACAGGTAGATTTTACAGGTTCTTGAGCTTGATATAAAAGCAATCATAACCTATATCCCTGTGTCTGGCTTCTCTCACTCCATGTTTTTGAGATTAATCCATGATGTTGCAAACACTTCATCCTATCGCTGTGCAGTTCCCGTGGTATACACACACACTACAATTTACCCGTTCTCCTCTTTGTAGACCGCTGGCTATTTCCAGTTTGTAGCTATTATAAGCTATGTAGCTATGAATATTCTGGTGTGTGTGTGTGTGTGTGTTCGCGTATATTTGCCATAGGGCACGTGTGCTATGTTTCTGTTTCTTTCCTCACTGAGTGAAAACACACACACACTCCAGAGAGAAACAGGGAGAGACAGTGAGAGGAAACGTGAGAAATCACCCCCCAGGGGTGATGGCCATGCTGCAATCCCTTCTCCATTCCCCTCCTGGGATTTTGGGCATGCACTCATACGCCGTAATTCCTTCTCCATTTCTCCAACTCATTGGGATTTTGGGTGCACACATACACATGCCCAGCATGTTTTCAAGTCATTGGGGTCAGGATTTGAGCCACTAGGTTATGGAGCCAGACCTCACTGGGTTTTTTTAACTTCTCCTCCTGTAATCTCCTCCCTTCTATGGAATTCAAATTCTAGCTCCAGAAATCTGGAGTAAGAAAATAAATGTTCTTTAAGGTTCTGTGCATGTGCGTATTCCTAAGGAGGTGTACAGACAGAGATGTGTGTGTCTGTGTGTGCATGTGGGCAAGCAAATGCATCAGTGTGGATATGTCTGTGTCTGTGTCTGTGTCTGTATGTGTGTGTGTACATGTGAAGTGTGTATAAGGTGTGTGTGTTTTCACTCAGCCAGGAAAGAAGAAAAATACACTCTCCCAGCAAGTGGCAGGCCCTAGGGACACAATAGGTGGGTGACACTTAGGCTATCCCCCTTGATAGACCACCCACCTTCCCAGAGGTTCAAAAGCAGCCATCCCAAGGGCCAGACCCATAGCCCTGAGGTCATGTGACACGGTGAATAATGATATATCAAGGCCAGGTGGTAGTGCAAGGCTAACACAATTAGAACCACCTGGGAAAGGTACTGGGTTCAAATCCCTCCCTGAGCTTGCCAGCAGGCACATGCATGTACCCGTGATCCTAGCTGGCTAGGGCTATGTGTGGACTGCTGTGGAAGACCCTGTTGCAGGTGCCTCTGCCTCTCTCTCTCTCTCTCTCTCTCTCTCTCTCTCTCTCTCTCTCTCTCTCTCTCTCTCCATCTCCGTAGCTCAAAAATTGTAAATAAACTTTACAGTAAAAACTTTTAATGAGCATCTCTGAGCTTGGTGTGGAGCTGCACTGATGTCCCCTCCCACAGAACTCACACAGCCTGTCATCCAGTTAAGTTCGAGAAGCCCTGCAAAGGTCCTGGTGGAGCAGGAGCTGGGCGGTGAGGGCCCCAGCAGGAAGGTGAACACCAGGCAATTCATGACGATTGGGGTGAAGGGATCCCCCTTCCAGTAAAGGCAGGCCCATCCCCTTGTGGTGGCACAGCCAGGCCACACTCCTGCCTCACCCCCTCACTCAAAGGGGGCACAACTAAAAGCACACAAACACACACACTGAGACTGAAGAAAATCAGAGAAGCTGAGGAGCAAGGGGAAGGTAGCCTCTTTTATTATCCAAAAATGTAAATTATTGAAGGCACTTACAATACCAAGGCAGGAGAGGAGGGGAGGCACGGGAGGTCATTGGGGGTACGAACACAGAGGTAAATCCCCCGCCTGGCATGGAGGAAAGGAAAAGCTACAGGACCGGATTTGAAGCCAGTCGGGTGTCTAGTTCTACAAAAAATGAAAATCCATTCCAAAAGGAAAAGAAAGAACACCAAAAAAATCCATTCTACAGAGGGTGGGGAAGTTAGGAGCACAGGCAGCGAGGGTCAGGGATGGGCAGTCACAAGTTAGTGGTTCTTTAAGGAACACGCTTGGCAGTGAGGACAGCCCTCAGGTCCCCTGCTGGAAGAGGTCTCGGTACATCTCGATGAGCCGGGCAGCCTCCCGCTGACCTGAGAGCAGAGCACCATGGGTAGTGGAGTAGTACTTGCGGTGGGTGGCCTCACCTGAGAACAGCACCTGCATGGGCTGGGTGAGAAAAAAGGAGTTGAGAATAAAGGAGCAGCAGAGATTAAGAGGCTCCCCACCTGTCCCAGAACCCCATCTTTACAACAGATCAGAGAGGACTGGTCAGACATCTGAGATGCAGGTATTGCTGCTTCCATGACATGAGGCATTGCCCATCCACCTGGCCACCTTCCCCTGCGTCTTCCTCAAATATCCATGTCTCAGTTCTTTCTACCCTGAGGCTGTTGCAAGTCTTCACTCTGCAGTTTCAAAGACTCCTAGTGCCTCTTTCTAGTGAACTTTGGGCAAATGTTTTAACATGCCTAAGCCTTGGTTTTCTTACCTGCCAAGTCAGTTTATACCACCTACTTCTATTGGTGGTTGTAAGGGTGAAGTGAAACCATGTCTCTAAAATACTTAGAACCAGGAAGAACATGAGCACTCAATAAAGGTAGGTGGTAATTTAACAAACCTTTCTGGAGCCCCTGTTAAGGTCCAGGGACTCTTCTGGGCACTTGGAAGATAAAAGGTGACCAAGCTGTTGCATTGTGGAGCTTCCATGCTGGTGGGAAAGCCAAACACGAAACCCAATTACTAAACAGCATCATGGGTGATGTGATGGGTGGGAGTTTAGATGAGGCACTGAGAGCCCAGAAAAGAGGCTCACTGTCAGAAAAAAACCCCAAAGCTATCCCAGAGGACAGGACCATTGGACTCATTCTTGGGAGATGATCAGTGACTAAACAGCCAAATATATTTCAGACAGAGGAAGAAGTAGGGGCAAAATGCACCAAGGCAGGCCTTGCTTGGGGGAGAGATCATTGTGGCACATCCAGGACTCAACCTTGAGAAAGCAGGCTCCCTAGGTGAGAGCCAACCAAAGTGCAAGTGCTTGTATCCCACACTTGCATGTGGATTTTACCCCAGGCCCTCTCACACTGAGTGTGCAAGACACCAGCTGTGGAACCTGACTCAATGCTGCTTTTAATCCAGCAGTTCTGGGGTAGGCCGAGAGTCAGCACTTTAATCACCTTCCAGGTGGTCCAGACCTCCCACACTGAGAAGTGGGTCTGTATTCCACCAACAAGGAACCCACAAAGATTGCTAAACTGAGAAAGGGTGTCTGTATTGTGGCAGAGTGCAAGCCACCTACTTCACATCCACATATTCTCCTTCTCGTCAAAGCCCTGATGTTTAACTGGGTCTAGTGTCATACAACAGAAAAACGATGTGCCTAATCTCTCTAGCAGTTAGGTGTAGTCATGTGTCCGCGTTCTAGTCAATGAGCTTCAAGTGCACTGTTGCTTAGAGACACCTGACTCAGCTCCAAAGGTCCACCTCTTTTGTCCATCTGCCTTTCTTCCTTCCAGCCTAAAATGCAGATGTGAGAGCCGGGGCCTCTACAACCCTTTTGGACCACAAAGTAGCCTTGAAGATAGAAAGCCAGGTGTTAATGATACCAGGTCCTGACACCTGCTCAGAATTTCCTGTTGTCTCATGGAAGTAAACGTTTGTCTGGTTTAAGCCAGTTATTTTTGTCTTGCTTTGCTGTTTCAACATCAGACCTTTTCTCTTATGATCCTGGAGAACAACCAGGCAGGCACAGGCACACTGGTTGACTGAAATCTTCACCAACTATACCAAGGGATTGTTTTAAATATAATTATGCTGGGATTTTCACATTTATTATATGTGTATACATGGTGGGAGAAACTTAAAATCTACTTTATGGGGTTAAAAATGTATTTTTTTTTTTCAGATTGACTTTTAGTATAGAATTGACATAATTTGGGGGAGAGTCAGTACTCCTGATTTTATTTTCTAAAACATTAGGAAAACACTTCCACTGAATCAGGGCTGTCCAACAGAATTTTCTATGATTTCTAGAACATTTCTAGAACTTGGGGGAGAGATCATTGTGGCACATCCAGGACTCAACCTTGAGAAAGCAGGCTCCCTAGGTGAGAGCCAACCAAAGTGCAAGTGCTTGTATCCCACACTTGCATGTGGATTTTACCCCAGGCCCTCTCACACTGAGTGTGCAAGACACCAGCTGTGGAACCTGACTCAATGCTGCTTTTAATCCAGCAGTTCTGGGGTAGGCCGAGAGTCAGCACTTTAATCACCTTCCAGGTGGTCCAGACCTCCCACACTGAGAAGTGGGTCTGTATTCCACCAACAAGGAACCCACAAAGATTGCTAAACTGAGAAAGGGTGTCTGTATTGTGGCAGAGTGCAAGCCACCTACTTCACATCCACATATTCTCCTTCTCGTCAAAGCCCTGATGTTTAACTGGGTCTAGTGTCATACAACAGAAAAACGATGTGCCTAATCTCTCTAGCAGTTAGGTGTAGTCATGTGTCCGCGTTCTAGTCAATGAGCTTCAAGTGCACTGTTGCTTAGAGACACCTGACTCAGCTCCAAAGGTCCACCTCTTTTGTCCATCTGCCTTTCTTCCTTCCAGCCTAAAATGCAGATGTGAGAGCCGGGGCCTCTACAACTCTTTTGGACCACAAAGTAGCCTTGAAGATAGAAGCCAGGTGTTAATGATACCAGGTCCTGACACCTGCTCAGGATTTCCTGTTGTCTCATGGAAGTAAACGTTTGTCTGGTTTAAACCAGTTATTTTTGTCTTGCTTTGCTGTTTCAACATCAGACCTTTTCTCTTATGATCCTGGAGAACAACCAGGCAGGCACAGGCACACTGGTTGACTGAAATCTTCACCAACTATACCAAGGGATTGTTTTAAATATAATTATGCTGGGATTTTCACATTTATT
This sequence comes from Tupaia belangeri chinensis, assembly GCF_000334495.1. NCBI lineage: Eukaryota > Metazoa > Chordata > Mammalia > Scandentia > Tupaiidae > Tupaia > Tupaia belangeri. Next base: position 2,420,286 of record NW_006203419.1, on the reverse strand, counting down.
ATATGTGTATACATGGTGGGAGAAACTTAAAATCCACTTTATGGGAGTAAAAATGTATTTTTTTTTTTCAGATTGACTTTTAGTATAGAATTGACATAATTTGGGGGAGAGTCAGTACTCCTGATTTTATTTTCTAAAACATTAGGAAAACACTTCCACTGAATCAGGGCTGTCCAACAGAATTTTCTATGATTTCTAGAACATTTCTAGAAACGATCTATAGTGACGCAATGGAATATGGTAGCCACTAACCACATGTGGCTATTGAACTTGAAATGTGACTAGTGTAAGCCAGAAACTAAAGTGTTCATTTATTAGTTTAAGTTTTAACTAATTTATTTAAATTAAATGAAGCTAATGGCTACCATACTGGCCAGCATAGCATGAAACAGCTCTGTTTTCAGACCCTGAGGAAAGGATTTAAAGTTTGATTTGATTCCATTTTTTTTTTCTTCCAAATGTTAAAGTGCACATTTTTTCTTGCTTGCTTTCTCACATGGGAGCTACTCCATTTCTGACTCACCTTAGCACCACTTAGGGAACACCACCTTAGCCCTCCTCACGCTGTATCAGACACACACACAAGATACCTACTCTCCTCCCAGCCCTCCTTCCTCTCCCTGCACACCCCACACTCACTCACTCTCTCTCTCACCAACCCCCACACTCACCGCCGTCTTAGAGCTCTCCGTGTAGGGCAGGGGCTTGGCCAGCTTCTCCACGTCTGCCCCGCTGGAGCCCACTTGCGTGTATGAATAGGAGCCTCGGAAATAGGGGTTGCTGCCCCAAGATGAGCGTAGGATACGCCGAGGTTTTGGAATGTTGGGGTTCCCTGTTGGGGAATGAGAAGAGCCAGGAAAAAGAGTAAGAAGTCGGTGCAGCAGGAAGACATCCATGAATGGACAACCCACATTGCACGACCAGGGCAGTCAACTAGGCTGCCAGGGATAGGCATGGGAGTCGAGGAGAGAGCCTGGGACTCAAACTATGCACCACCACCCCCACCTCCTCATGACTCCCAGCAAAATTTTCCATCTCTCAGGGTCTTCCTTTTCCTATTTTCAAAAACATCATTGTTAAGACACTGCTAATTCTGTAGGTGGAGGCCACATGGGAAGCCCAGGCTCAACTCCCAGTGCACCTTTTGTTTTTCTCAGTTGCTGGTGGGTGTGTGTACTCGCAAGAGAGGGGTGGAGAAGCGCCCCCCAGTGGGGCATGGTCACATTGCAATCCCAATCCCTTCTCTTTTCCATTTCTCCATACCATTGAGATTTGGGGCATGTACGCTCACATACCCAGTATGTTTTTCAGGCCTCCAAAGTGGGGATTCAAATCCGCTGATCATGTGGGATCTGGTTCCCTTAACCCCTAGGTAGGCCACTGCCTGCCCCCAAGTCCACTTTAAAATAAAAAAGAATTTAAAAATCCAGGCATGGTGGGGCTTGCCTGCAGTCCCAGCTACTCCAGAGGCTGAGGCACAAGGATCAAGGCAGAACAACATTCTTTCTCTATCAGAAAAATACTGATAATCATATTTCTGCTTCTGTTTTAAGAATTATTTTATTTAACTTATTTATTTACTTATTTATTTTAATTTGACCAGAGAGAAAGAGAGATAATGAGAAAGCAAGCTGCCAGGTCCAGGACTTGAACCGCAGTCAGCCATGTGGGAGTATAACAACTTTAACCTCCATGCCACCTGCCACCTTGATGGCATCAGGAATTCTTTATTTTCCCCCCCAGGTTTTTATCACAGGGCACGTGCACTCACAGGAAAGACAGTGAGAGGGAGAGCAAGAAATCAACCCCACAGGGGTGGCCACACCACAATCCTTTCTCCATTCTCCTCCCAGGGTTTTGAGCACTCATACACACGTGCCTAGCCACCATGATCCACAACTGGAACCACTATTGGCCATGTGGGAGCCCATCACTTTAACTACCAGGCCACCTACTGGCCTCTAACATCTGGAATTCTTAAAGAGGCCCTCCTGGAATAGTGAGTGGAAATTGCTCAACTAAAACAATTGGCATCAAACACAAACTCAACGCTAAGCAAGACAGTGTGAATAGGAAAAAGACGATGGGCAGCCACATCTGATTTTTCTGCCAGCCGCCCTCAGGAAGAATAAAGGCTGCACGTGGTTCTGAGTGTTTGATGCTCCAATCCCACAGTGCCTGAGGCCCAGGTGGTGCCTGGTAGGAAGCTCCTGGCAGGTGCAGCCTCCCCACTTCACCAACAGATGAGGACTGCTGGGCGGAAGCCCCAGGACGTAGGGCGCACCTGTGAACTGGCGCAGCATCTCCGTGCAGATCTCGGCCACTGCCTCGTCGTCGCACTTCTCCATGACGAGGGCCTCCTCCCCGCAGATCCAGCCACTCAGCACGTGGCCATAGCGCTCGGGCGGGTAGAGGACATCGAAGCCGCAGATCTTGCGGTACCAGAGCTCGGGCGGGTAGGTGAGAGTGCGGCTCTCAGCCTCGTCCTCCCAAACGAACTGCAGGCTGTTGCACTCGGGGCCCCAGAAGGGCTCCTCAAACTCGAGAAAGATCTTGTCGGTGGTGCCGATGCCCAGGCGGTGGATGGCAGCCACCTTCTCCGTGGGCAGGCCTGGGCGGAAGAAGTTGGTGTACTGACGTTTGAGCACACCCAGCGAGACGGTCACGATCACGTGGTCTGCGGGGATCACCTCGCAGTCCTCGCACTCCACCACCACTGGCCACTGCCCGTCCTCGTTCCACCTCTGCCCCCTGGACTCCTCTCTACCCTGGCCGCCCTCCCCAGTATCGTGATTATGGTTGCCCTCTTCCCGGGGCTCAATCTCAGGACCCCGGTGGCGGGCTGAAGCCTGGTCCCAGTGGATGCAACGGACAGGCTTCCCCAGCTGGATGACGTGAGCTGGGATGCCCTCTGCCAGCAGCTCCACAACCCGCAGGAAGCCAGAGGGGATGATGTGGTGGGCTCCAGGGATCTCCGTCCACTCCCCGAAGGCGCTCAGGGACACATCGTCCATGCTGTGTGAACTGCTCTCACAGCTCTCCACCTGAGGGACCCGGAGAGAAGCCAGGTGACCACGCTGCTGGGCAGGGGTAGGGACAGGACCTCCCAGCAGCACAGCCCTCCCCTGACCCAGGCTCAGCCAGACCCAGTTTTCCTCGCTCTGGTACCTGTCCTCCAGGGCCAAGATACCTTCAGGTACTGCTGGATCATGGCAAGCTTCAGGCGCTTGGTGGCCTCTGGGTCGTCAGGGTCATCCCTTATGCGGTTGCGTACCTCCTCCCGGGTGAACACTCCCACACTGTTCTGACTTTCAGCATTGACTGGTTTACCATGCCGGAAGAACTCCTGTGTCAGGTTATAGACCTGCCAGAGAGACACACTCGCATGTCTTACCTCCATTCAAACAGAGGTCCTGGGACCAGCAGATAGCATAATGGTTACATTGCTGGACTCCCACGTAGTTGACCGCAGTTCAAGTCCTGGAATCCCGTGGCTTAAAACACACTGGACTTGGGGCCAGCAGGTGGCATGGTGGTTAAAGGCACTGGACTCCCACATGGCCAACTGCAGTTCAAGTCCTGGACCTGGTGGCTTGCTTTCTCACTTTCCTTCTCTCTCTCTCTCTCTCTCTCTCTCTCTCTGTCTGTCTGGTCAA
>NW_006203419.1:2405100-2416321 GCF_000334495.1 Tupaia belangeri chinensis | reverse complement strand
GACCTGGACCCTCGCACGTGGCCAACCACAGCCTGAGTCTGAGACCTGGTGGCTTGCTCTCTCACCTTCTCTGTCTCTCTCTCTCTCTGCCTCTCTCTCTGTCTTCTCATTTTTTTTGTAATTTTTCCTTTTTAAAAATTGTTTAAGGTAAAGTATTCTCTTGACTTTCAGATCATCCTTTATCTTGCTAATAATTCCCTTTCTCCCCTCCCATCCAGCAGGGGCAAGGGGCAGGCCTTCAGAAGAAGACTCCTCCACAGCTCCTGAGAACTAGTGATTCCCTCTTTTTATCTTTCTTTCTTTTTCTCTTTCTCTGTTTCCTTTTCTTTCCTTTTCTTTTTTTTTTTTTTTTAATCTCATCACTCTGTTCCTGAATCTCTGTTTACTGTGTTTCTAGACGGATCTAAGGGAACAATAGCCCAACATACAAATACTATTAGGGTTAACATATTCCTCAATACCCACTGAATCTGCTGCACAAAGAGATAAAAAAGGAATGGCAAAGAGATTCCAGATCACCTCCTTCTGCACACTCCTGAATGCTCAGATTGAACTTCAAGAATTAGGAAGAAACATACCATCCATCAGATGACTAGAAATCACCACAGAGTCACATGAAATATGGGAAAGCAAGAAAATACCTCTCCTCCAAGGGAAAAGAATAACTAATCTTCATCCACAGACAGTTCAAAGGAAATGGCTGATAAAGAATTTAGAATATTCATATTGATGAAGCTAAGAGACATGGAAGAGAAGAAAGACAATGAACTACAGAAGAGAAAGAAGAAAGGGGCTGACGAGTTCCAGGAAGTGAGGAAAGTCTTGCAAGTTCTAAAAAAGGAAATACACACTATAAGAAAGAATCAAATGGACCTGTTAAAGATGAAGACTAAAATATAGGAAGTCAAAAATCTCCCTTGAAAGTATTAAAAGCAGACTAGATCATACGGAGAATCGAATCTCAGACATAGAAGATAAAATCACTGGCCTAGAAAATCCACCATAAAGCCTAAGAAAAGTGCCCAAATAAATGAGAATAATATACAAGAAATACTAGATACCATAAAACATTCAAACATCTAGATAACTGGTATCCCAGAGGCGAAGAAACTCCGAAGGACATTGATAATCTATTCCATGAAATCCTGCAAGAAAACTTTCCAAACCTAGAGAGGCACTCAAAGATCCAATCCCAAGAAATACAAAGGACCTCAAATAGAATCAACCCAAGAAGATCTTATCCAAGACACATTATTGCCAGATTGACCAAAACCCCAAAGACAAGATACTAAGATTGGCAAGAGAAAAATGGCAAGTTACGTACAAAGGATATCACATCAGGCTAACAGCAGACCTCTCATCAGAAACAATGAGAGCAAGAAAAGAATGGGAGAATATATTCAAAGTGCTAAGGGAAAAGCAATTTCAACAAAGAATACTATACCCAGCAATATTATCCTTCATATGGAAAGAAAAGACAAGAACATTCTCAGATAAACAAAACCTGAAAGAATTTACCAATATCAGACCAGATCTCCAAGAAGTTCTCAAGGGAGTGCTATATCAGGAAAATTAAATACAGACACACAGAAATAAAGAGTTCAAAAACTAAGAAAATGACCAACTTAATCCTAGGGACAAGTCTGGAGTAGAAAATTATATCCCAGAATTTAATCAAGAAGATTAAACCACAACAGAAGATAGATTAAGTACATGAGATTGAACTGGTAAAACAGCATTTGATGACTTTTGACTAAAACATTGCTGATTTTCTTCTAGGTTTTGTTTTCCGATTTTAAAGATTTTTTGTCCTGTCTTGAGCTTTTGATAGGTTCATGTACCTACTATTTGTACAGAATCCTAACCTTTTTCCTGGCTTTAAGTTTTAAGCAAAGTTTCTTAGCATTTCTATGATTTATTAAAGTTAAAGCTGCTTTTCTTGAAAAAAAAATTTTTAATTAAATAATTCTTAAAAAAAATAATAACAGAGGCCCCAACTCAAAAGTCACCAGCTCAAAGGTGTCCCCAGATGTGCTGAGCCCTTGGCCTTTCCCAACTGGGGAATCAAATTTGTGCTCATTGCTGCACTGAGGCTGCCCAGGCTCAGGAATGGACGGCAAGCTGCCCTGGGCTGCCAGCCTCCTAGCCTCTGGGCCTGTGGGGAGGTAGGATGGCCCTGAAGGCTGACTCGGTAGAACCTCTCTTAGAATAAAGTGTTTGGTGCCTATACAGACTGTGGAAAAGAAATCGCCTCCTGACAGGCTCTATAAGGGTCTATGTAGGCTATGCTTCCCATGGAGAACACGAGTTTGCACACATGTTCATTTTTTTAAAGAATTATTTAACTTTATTTATTATGATTATTTAATTTGGCCAGAGAGAGAGGGAGGGAAAGTGAGTAAACGAGTCATCAGGTCCAGGATTCAAACCACAGTCAGCCACATGGGAGTCCAGCACCTTAATCACCACACCAGCTGCCAGCCCCATGCACACGTTTTCCTTTACCATGAACAACTACACAAACCTGCCATACCACTCTTGTTGAGTGTATCTGCTCTACTGTCTCCCAAGAAGACAGTCTGGGGCTGTGCCTGGCCGGTGCTTTTGGGGAGAAGGAGCAGAACACCTCTGTGGCCCTCTTAGGTCCATACAAAATGCCCCCCTTAGAAGATGGGATATGTTGGGGAGGGAGGAACACTGAAAGAACACCCTCAGGGAAGCCTCGATGTGCTGAGCAATGAAATACATTTCACAGGCAGATTTCAGCAAGAACTCCAACCCACATCTCATCAACAGAGCATGATAGGTCTCTTGGAACACCATCCTACTGCTCTCCCCGCCTGCCAAACACCAGGCCAGTCTCCCGGAAAAAAGCAATCCTGTGCATAGCTGGTAGTGTACTGAACCGCAGAGGTGAAGGTCACATGCTGACCAACAGTTCAAATCCCCACCAGCTGCCCAGAAAACATGCCAGGTGCATACACACATGCCCAGGATCCTGGAGGCCTGAGGGAAGGGGACCCTGGCATAAGGGGCAGGGGAAAGGAAGTACAAGGCAGAGAAGGAGGAAGTCCTGAGGTAGGAATGGATCCCCAGAGGCAACATCTGAACTCTAACATTCAGTCAACAAACATTTCCTTGGCTCTGTGCTAGACACCAGCACCATGGTGAACAGAACAGACTCAGTTCCCAGCCCATACCCTCACTAAAGGTGTGGAGACATTCCATAATTGGGCTGTTTCTATATATGGTGCACTGTGGAAGGTTAGAATCGGGTTGTGAGAGCAACAGAGACAATCCCGGATAGGCAGGAGACAGCCAAGTTGGGGGCGTGGTGGGAGGAAGAGGAAAAGTGTTTCAGGGACAGGGAACATCATAATGCTCAAAGGTGGGGGAGGTGAATTTAGGGACCTCAAAGTGGGTTAGTCTTTGTGAAGGAGGCAACAAAGAGTGAGAACATTACAAGAGCTGACCTCGAAGTGCAGGCAGGGGTCAGGACACAAAGGACTGTGGTCATGGCAAGGACTCTGGACAAAAGTCAAAGCCTTGGCATTGCTGAAAGGCTACTGAGCAGAGGAACAGATGAGCACACGCCCACTTGGGTCATTCCCAGGGCACTGGTCAAGGCGCTGTGGCTCCTAAAGTGAGTTCAAATTCAGCCAGAACACATTCGTGGGAAAGATGTCTGCCCTGCACCCTGGCGTGGGCCAGGCCCTGAGATAGGCCCTGGAGGGGAGGCGGGCAGTAAGGCTACAGTGATTCCCCACTCCCACCCCTTTCCACCCCACTCAAGGAAAGAGGCTCCACATGAGGCAGGAACATGAATTAAACATGTCTCAAGCATAAATTCTAGAAAAGAAAATGAGTTCAATTGTTTATTTTTCCTCCTTGTAGTCACAAGATGCTGAGAGTTTAGCCTTAACTGAAGTCCTCAGCAAATTCCTCACCCAGGATCTCACTGCCAAGGAGTCAGGTTTCCAAATGGCCTCGCCCACTCTGGGATTTTTCCTTGAGTGATAAGCAACATGGTAGCTGGCCCTTATCTTATGTTTGCAAGAGGCTGAAATGTCCAGCTAAAGAGTAACAAATGTAGTTCATCTATATGATTTTTTTATGTCAGCTGCCAACTAGGATAGCCTTAAGTGAACATGAGTTTGTCATATGGGTACACTCTCCCCTCCTGGGTTAACATCTTCCAAGTGACCCCCAGAAAAATGTGACAGAGGGCCAGCAGATGGCCTAATGATTACATCGCTGGACTCCCACACAGTTGACCACGGTTCGAATCCCAGACCCGGTGACTCAAAACTCACACCAGGTGCGTGTGCATGCGTGCCCAAACTCCCAAGAGGAAAACAGAGAAGGGATTGCAGTGTGGCCATCCCCTCAGGTAGTGATTTCTCACTTTCTGGTTTTTTCTCTCTGTGTGTCTCTCCAGTGAGTGCATGGGCCCTATAGCAAAAATCTCTCTAAAAAAAAAAAAAAAAAAAAAAAAAAAGAAAAAGAAAAAAAAAAAAAAAAAAAAAAAAAAAGAAGAAGAAGAAAGAAAGAAAAAAAAGAAAAGAAAAAGGAGACAGCTGTCAGTGACAGCTAATACTCACCCCGATTCCCATTAAGCACTTTTCATCGGGACCTCATTTAAACCTCATGATATTATGAAGCAAGGTATACCATGTCCATCTTACAGATGAAGAAGGCAAGGCTCAAAGAGGCTTGATAATTTGCTCAAGATTACACAGCTAATAGATGGTAGATCTGGTATTTGAATCAAGGTGTTCTTACTCCAGAGACTAAGTTCTATATGATACTACTGCACAATCTCATTTATTTGTTAATATATAACAATACATTGAAATGAGTGGCCCTTGAAAGTCACCTTCTTTGGGGACTGCACATTTATTAAGCCACCTGCATGCAGGACTTCACATGCTCAAATTAGAGCACACCTTCAGATTGGCCTCTACCTTGGCTAAAAGCCACACAAGGAAATTTTGACTTCAGGGTAATGCCTCCTCCTTCCAGCCCAAAAACTGGATTGATAACCCATCTTAGTCACCCTGTTTTCCACAACTCACACTCTTGACTTTCAAAAATTAATTCTACCAGAAGAAGTCAAGGACGATTCACTTCTAAGGACATTTAAAAGAACCAGTCATGGACTCTGAGAGTCATTCTCAAGAGGCATCAAGGCTTGAAGTACTCATAATAACCTGGGTGGGAATCAGGGTGTGACTGATTCCCAATAGGCCAGAATGGCCTACTTTGAAGAATACTAGTTCTTATCTGATCATTAATAACTCACTCTCTTTGCACTTGAATGAGAAGACACAATACCATGAGACCACACACAATATATTTTGTCAGTGCCTGTCCTCCACAGAGCAGGGACTAACCCATAGCAAAGATCATTTCTCCTTTCCATGCCCAAGTGATTAGAAAATACGCAGTAAGGACTTGCTGGCCAGTTTACTGAACTGAAGGTGAAAGGCCATTACACTACAAAACACAAGTTAGAAGACAGGCCTACACGTTACCTTGCTTGGTCTGTGCAATTTACAGCACCACAGAGAGACACTAAAAATATTAACAATTTGGGGACCAGCAAGTGGCATGGTGGTTATGGTGCTGGACTCCCACATGGCTGACCACTGTTCAAGTTCTGGACCAGGCAGCTTGAAAACCACACCAGGTGTGTATGCATGCCCAGAATCCTGAGAATGGAGGAGAAGGGATGGTGGTGAGGCCAAGCCACCCTGGGGGTGATTTCTCACTTTACCTCTCTCTATCTCTCTCTGGCAAGCACATGCACACTATGGCAAAAATCTAAAAAAAAAAAAAAAAAAAAAAATTAACAATTATTTTTAAACCTAAATAATTCAAAGATGTGTGTCATTGCCACTTCCCTCCAACACTGCATGGCATACTAACTAGTTCAATAAGGCAAAACAAAGAAATCACCTATGACTGTACTGGAGACTGGTAGTAGTTCGAGAGTACATCAAATGACCTATTTAGTTCCTCAGTTTCATTAGTTACATGGAAAGTACTCAGAAGCCACATGTAGTTAGTGGCGACCATACTGACTACTGCACGTCTAAAAATCTCCATGGCTGCGAGAAGTTCTATCAGACAAAGCTGGTCTGAGGATTAGAAAAGAAAGAGACAAAATTCTCACTTTTTTATACAGGATCATATACATAAAATTTCAAACTATAATTATAAGATGAACTAATGTGTAAAGAGATGAACAGATCTATCAGTAGAATTCAAATAATAATTCAGCGAGGTCTAAAACAAATGTATGAACATAAAAAGCAATTTCAATATACACGGGATCTGTAAAAAGTTTATAAAAAAAATAGGTATTTTGAAAAAACTATACATGGGTTTCAAAAATTTTTGTACCAGGACCAGCAGTTGGCATAATGGCTATGTTGCTGGACTCCCATGTAGTCAACCACGGCTCGAGTCCTGGACCCAGTGGCTTAAACTCATGCTGGGCACGTGTGCATGCGTGCCCAAGATCCCAAGAGGAGAATGGAGGGGAAGGGATTGCGGCGTGGCCATCCCCCCTTGGGGTGATTTCTCGCTTTCTGTCTCTCTGTTTCTCTCTGTCTTTCTGGCAAGCATACGCACCCTATAGCTAAAACCTCTCCAAAAAAGAAAAAGAAAAAAAAAAATTTGCACCAAAATAAAGTAATACTTGAATTCCGTTTTTCCACAAAGTTTTTTTCCTCTTTTTAAAATTTTTATTTAAATTTATTTATTTATTTACTTACATTTAAACCAAGAAAGACAGTGTAAAAGAGAGAGGGAAGAAAAGTAAGAAAGCAAGCCACCAGATCTGGGACTTGAACCGCAGTCAGCCATGTGGGAGTCCTGTGCCCTTAACCACCATGCCACCTGCTGGCCCCTTTCCACAAAGTTTTGAAGATTTCTTGTACCAGGAATAATCAGAAAATTAAATTGGAAAGGCCCAAACAGTGGTACAGCTATAAAATCTGATACTCTGTGAAGTTGGCCCATGTAGGAAGGCTCTAGGTTTCTATCTGAAGACCTCCCTGAATACACCAAACATGATCTGACCTGGGGCTGGCTAAGGCTGCTGGTTGGCATTAAGACCAATGGTCATCTGTTGGCTCACTCATTGAAGAAATAAGTAAATAAGCTTTTTTTTTAAAAAAAAGAATTATTAACTTTATTTATTTATTCATTTGTTCATTTATCTGTTTTTTTTATTTGACCAGGGAAGGAGAGAGAGGGAGAGAGGGAAAGTGAGAAAGCAAGCCACCTGGTCCAGGACTCAAACCACAGTCAGGCATGTGGGAGTCCAGCACCCCCAACCACTATGCCACCTGCCAGCCTCCTCCTCCCTTTTTTAAGAGCAAATTTTGCAATGGGGTACATGTGCTCAGAGAGATAGAAACTGAGAAATCACCCCATGGGGGGGATGGCCACAACACAATCCCTTCTCTGTTCTCCTCTTGGGATTTTGGGCACACACCCATACATGCCCGGTATGAGTTTTAAGCTGCCAGGTCCAGGACTCAAACATCAGTCTACTATGTGGGAGTCCAGCAACGTAATCATTACACCATCTGTTGGTCCCAGCTTTTTTTTAAGTTTTAAAAATTAGCATTTATAAGCGCTTCCAAAAACAACAGCAGCAACAATCACCACCATCCAAGTAGCTAGTAATAAATCTAACAAAAGATGTTTAAGGTCTTTTTGGAGACATATTTAATCATCTGTATTGTTAACCCAGTGCTTCTCCACTCATCATCTTCATTTTATCTTCTCATTGTCTTGTTTTTCCAAATGCAGGGCCCAAGAGTGTGCAGTCGTGACCGGGACCATGGAAGACACCAGCAGGTCTCCCAACTCCACCCACGCCCAGCCTCCCCATCACCCCTCACCTCGTTGTATAAATCGCTGAATTCCTCAACCACGTCCTTGGGGATCCTACGGCCATGGTTGGTAAGGTAGCAGGCCACACCATTCTTGGAGTAGAAGCTGATGCGGCCCACACTGCGCTCCTCATCGGTTGTCTCTTCCAGGAGGCCATTGGCTTCTGCTAGATGATAGATGGGGTTCCCGTGGGAGCCATGGATCCAGGTGGCTCCCAGCTCAAAGGTGGCGTGTCCTGACAGTGACAACAACAGGCCCTTAGAGGGGCAGGGAATTCTTCAGAGAGGGGCCAGAACTCTGTCTCCCCCTCCTTCCTCCAAAAGGATCCTCCCACTCCCATAACTGAACAGGAAGGGACCTAGAATTCCCCTCTGGCAATCAACCAATCTTCGGAGAAAAAGGTCCCCACAAAAGCCACTTATAGGTGAGATAAGTGCCACCCAGAGTGACTCTGTGATGTGCCCTACAGTCACTTCATAAGACCAGTTAGATGCCTTTCCTTTTCTAGTCCCATCTTTTCCTTTTTTTTTTTTTTTCTTGCTAACTGGATATATTTTTCCCTTATTTATTTATTTATTTGTCACAGAACACTGTTTGCAGTGGAGGAAACTGGCATTGCAGTCTGGTGGGATAATGGCTTGTTCACATAAACCAGTACATGTTCATCCTTTCACACAAAAAGCCCTAATACCCTGTTGAAATTCAGACCGCTCCATATTTTCTCTCTGTATTTGATTTTGTCTTTTTTTTTTCTTTTTTTTAATCATTTTCAAGGTTTGTCCAAAAGAAGGCCGCATAGGTTCTTGGCTAACAGAAGACAACAGTTGCTGCACACGTGGCCAGACCCACCGTTTTCTAACACCAGGTACAGACTCCTTTCTTCAGTGGGACTTCCGCACTTGGAAAATATACCATGGCCACCTGAGGGCACCGTGGTCCCAGTGGAAACCAAGGTCCCTCTGGTCTTCTTACAGATCCTCAACATCCCCAATTCCAGAACCCCAGCCCTTCCTTCTTCCACCCTGAAATCAGCCTCTCTCAATTTAGTCCAGGACAGGAGACAGAGGGCAAACATTCTTGTTTGGAAGATTCCTCCCCAAGGCAATCTAAAACAGACTTCTAGAGAAAATGAAGCTCACTCATTGTCAGGTGTGGGCGGCAGACTCCAAACAGAGGGCCACTCCTGGGTCCAAGCAGTAATGGAAGGATTCTACAGCCCTACCCCCAGTCAAGGTACCAGATCACTGAGGCAAGTCACCCCTGTGCCTAAGCCTCAGTTTCCTCTGCTGATGCTGAAGAGACTGTGACACATTTGTCCCTTCCTCTGCTTAGGTCCCAGGGTAACTGAAACAATGAAAGGAGAAGAGATAGAAACACTTTGGTGTTTCGTTTTATTTTTGCAGCCATGATACAAGATAGGGGTGGTAAACGTTTTGCCAAGGTGGTCACAATACTTTCTCCTATCTGTGGACACGCACTCCCTTTATAATATGACTTTGCTATTTCTCCCACCAAGAGAAGAAATCTGTTTCCCCACTCTTTGAATCTGGACAGGACTGTGACTTGCTTTGATTAACAGAATACAATGAAAGTGATCGTTGTGGCTTCAGAGTTTAGGCCTCGAAGTGCCTCACGGCTTCAACTCTCACTCTTAGAATGTGACCATCATGGAAATAAACCCAGATTTCACTCTGGAAATACGTGACTAGTCAAAAGCCTGTGCCAACCACCAGGCACATGAGAATAAGGCCAGATTGGACAAACCATCAGCCAAGCCCCCAGATGATTGCATTCATGTGGGGGAGTCTAGGAAAGGCCAGCAAAAGAGCCTTCTACCTAAGTCCTGCTCAAACTACTCACCCACAGAATGTGAGTAAGTAAAATGGTGTTTCAAGTCATTTCATTCTGGGACAGTTTGTTATGCAGCTATAGCTACTTGATACACTATAACAAACAGCAATCTTATCTCTCACCTCCAAAACTGAGCATTCCTCTTTTTCATGCTTTCTCTTTTCTGGGCTGCTTCTAATTAAACTGCCAATGACTAAAAACAGCCTTGTATGCATGTATGCCAAAAACAAGAGAACACACAATCAACCTCATCCCTCAGCCAGCAAGCAGAATCTCCTGGTATCTCTGAAAGAAGAGGCAGGAATGTACAAGCCCCTTTGTCCAGAAAATGTGGGCAGACTGGAGGGCGCCAAAAGCTGCCCTGCTTCCAGTGGGTTCCTGGCAGACACTGAGGGAATTTAATTACACACCCTCCTTTACTGCCAGGCTTGTAGCTCCCCAAAGCGTCTTGCCTAGCTTCAGCTCCCAATAGGAACAGAGGGGACAGGCACTCTGAGTAGAGACCTGAACCCTTCTCAGGTCACAGCAAGGAGATCCAAGTCACACAATCACTGGGCAGCCCTGACTTGGGGCACCTTTCCTGCCTGCAGAGATTCAAAGGCAAGACTGAGGTGAGCAGTTCGAAGTAAGGAGTAAAGTCAATGCCCAGCCTCTATCCCCAGGCTTTGCAAGGAGGCCCAGACCAAGCTCTTGTCTGAGGATGCTTTCTGCTCTCTCCCATGTGCCCCTCCCTCTCTGTCATTCTTGCCACACCCCTGCAACCAAAGGGTACGAGGCACCATCTCTGCAGCTACTCCATAGTATCTTCAGAGCCTTTGGCCCTTCACCCCTGCTCTGGCCAGTGACGAGTTAACAGCTACCACTTCATGCAACGGCAGGTCCAACGGCAGCCAGACTTTCAGTCCTGCACACACAACACGAGCACTCGTCCTGACATGCTCGCTCCTCTCCTAGCAGGCTGTCACCTCGGTCTTCTCACATACATCTTTCCACACATATTGCTTGCTCCTTCTCACAACCTACCCAAACTCCCCCAGCACTGTGGCTCACCCAAGCTTCCTCCCCACACCACCCAGGAAGCTTTCCTACCCAACTGATCAATTGATAAATCTATCATGCGTCCTCCTCGCCTCCTGCAGCCCCATCTTACCACTCACTGCCTTGTACCAGCATCTCCCTGGAAGGCATATCTCAGCTGTCAGCTACCACAGAGACTGGGCCATCTGTCCTCGTGACTTCTGTTTCTCTGTCAGACCTCGAATGTGTGTGGTGCTGCCCTTTCCCTAAGGCTCCCAGCCAGCCAATCAGGTGCTTAACAGAGTCCCAGGGCTTCCCTGATGGCTGTGTCTAGGACTGCGAATGTTTTGGATGGCACCTCCGTCCTCACTGCCAGCAGATGCTCCCATATGCCAGGGAAAGGGAGCTGCAACTTCACATTCATCCTCCAAGCAACATTCTAGGG
>NW_006203419.1:2375059-2404123 GCF_000334495.1 Tupaia belangeri chinensis | reverse complement strand
AAAGACTCTGAATGGGTTCAGACTTCTGCAGGGGGAGAGGGGGTCCCCATGTAGCCTCAACCTCTGTTGGTTTTAAGCATGACCACCTACTTCTCTGAGCAAGTGGGAACAGACACAGGCGCACAACGCTCCAGGAGGTCAATGCGGCCCACACACTCCAGACCACCGTGTGTAGTTTCACTGGACATTCTCTTTTTCTTTTTAACATTTTTTTTTCTCCTTTTATTTTTTTGAGAGATTTTCACTGTAGGGCGCGTGCGCTCGCTAGACAGAGAGAGACATAATAATTATTGGGAAATGCATGGAAAAGACTTTGAATGATAAAGCGGGGAGATCGATGCCTCTGTATTGACTGACATGCATGGCATTCCCTTTTGAAAAAGCAATGGAAGTCAATGTAAAGTTATATGTAATCCAATGTAATATAAAGAAGATTATGATAATAATAAAAAAAAAAAAAGAAAAAAAAAAAAAAAGAAAGCGAGAAATCACCCCCCAGGGGGGTGGTCACGCCACAATCCCTTCTCCTCCATTCTCCTCTCGGGATCTTGGGCATGCACGCACACGCGCCCGGCGTGAGTTTTAAGCCACCGGGTCCGGGACACAAACCGCGGTCGACTACGTGGGAGTCCAGCGACATAGCCATTACGCTAACTGCTGGTTCCCCTCTTTTTAACATTTTTAAATAAGGTTTATTTATGTCTCCTATGAGCAAGTGAGACAGAGACAGAGAGAGACAGAAAGAGTGAGAGAGAGAGAACCCCCAATAGGGTCCTCACATTGCAACCCACCCCCAGCTTCAGCCAGCCCAGATCACGCGTGGGCAGATACGTGCCCGGCACACCCAGGGAGGTCTCTGGCATGAGCTGGGAGCCATCCTCAGGTGGGTCAGTCTTCCCGAGCATCACACTTTACCACTGTGCCACTGTCTGGCCCCTCACTGGGTCACTTTCAATGGTCCTACTCACCCACTCCCTTATGGATGGAACCCTCACTATTTGCGGGGCTCTGACCTCTGACTGTATTCAGGCAATTCTCCCACTCTCTAAAACCACTGGCAAAATATGCCTACCCCTGGGGGAAATCTCTTACCTGGCTGCTTCCTCCAAGGTCCTAGTTACTCTGCAATCTGCACAGGGCCTCTTCCGAACAATGTAAAGTGCAACACATCACCCACAAAGGGGCTAAAACCCCCTTCCACCTTTGCTAACCTAAGCTCCCGTTGCCCAGGGTAAGCTCTCTGCATGGTATACTAATTCACACTCAAAGGTTAATGACTAGAGAAAACTCAGAATTTCCTTTCGTGTTAAATAGAAACTGGTCTGCCCAGATCTGACCAGAGAGCTTTTTTTTTTTTTTTTTTTTTTTTTTTTTTCTCACATTGTCTACTCTCCTGTGTGTGTGTGTGTGTGTGTGTGTGTTTGGTCCCCCTGAACCCCATGAACCCCGGGTCTTCCACTAATACAGTGTTCTCGAAAAGTGGCGGTCTGACCCCCGCCATGCCCAGCCCCAGGGGCAACTGTAAGGGCCTAAAGGAGCTTCTGGAAAATGCCAGGCAGGATACATGATGGGACATGTATCCCAGAAAAAAGCTAAAAATGAGATTTCAGACAGGGTCGGGGGGGTGGGGGTATAGGGGACAAAAGGTGACTTTGGGAGGTGGCTGGACTCGGCTAGGGTAGCACTTACCAAGTTTCACGCTCTGTACGCGACCTCCGATGCGGCTGGACGCCTCGAGCACAGTGACATCCGTGAAGCCCTGCTCCAGAAGCGCTTTGGCTGCAGCCAAGCCAGCCAGGCCAGCGCCAATCACCACCACGCGAGGCTGTCCCCTTCTCCGAAGGCCACGACTGAGAGGGTCATCCGCACTGTCGCCACTGGATTCACAACTTTGCATACCGTCCGCACTCGCCTCCTAGGAACCTGGGGGCAGGACGGCACAGCTCACTTGGTCTGCCTCCACTTCCCCCGGCCCCAGGGGACCCAGGGCTCCCATTACACTGCCCTCAAAGAGGGACCTCGAGTCCTCCCCCTTCCTCCCTGAGCACCAGGACAAGAAAAGCCACCTCCAAAGGATGCATGGAGGGAGAGACAGGGAAATTGGAAGGGAAAGAAGGAGGGAAGGGAAAAAGCAGCAAAGGAGGCATTTTGGGCCCCCACCATCAGGCAGGAGACCATGGGGACCACATTAAGACCCTGAAATGCACCAATTCCACCCCTAAACATGTTAGGCCTGATCACAGGCCCCAGCTCAGTCCAGCATGGCTGCTGGTCCAGCTCCTGCAACCCCAGGATGCTCACATGGACCCCAGGGTATTCACACATACACACCCTAGGGTACCTGAGCAGACCCCAAGACATTTACATGGACCCATGTACTAGCATAGCCTCCAGGACATTTGGACATACCCCAGGATGCTTGCACAGGTACTGGGATACTCAACACATACTCTAGAATGCTTGCACGGGCCCCAGATACTCACACAACCCCAGGACGCTTGCACAGGTACTGGGATACTCAACACATACTCCAGGATGCTTGCACAGGCCCGATACTCACACATACCCTGGGATGCCTGCATAGGCCCCAAATATTCACACAACCCTGGGATGCCTGCATAGGCCCCAGATACTCACGCATACCCCGGGATGCTTGCACAGGCCCCAGATACACAACCCCAGGATGCTTACACAGGCTCTAGGATACTCACACATACCCCAGGATGCCTGTGCAGGCCCTAGGATACTCACATGGACCCCAGGATAGATACTCACACACACCACACTGCACCCTCTGCCCTCCCTCCCTTGCCTGGCTCTCCCTGGCATTCACTCTGTCTCCCTTGCCCCTTCTCTTTGTCTCTGGCTTTTTGTTGGGCTTTCACAGTCTCAAGAAGATGGCAATTTGGTGGGCAGGACAATGCCCTCCTCCAGAAAATGCCACGAGGCCAGAGTCCAACAAGTCTCTGCTATTCTGGGTAGATTGTTTTCCCCAACCACCTATTCCTCTAGTCGCCACAAAGCAGCAAGGAATGGTGGACTATGAAGACCCGTGGCACCAGACGCCAGACATCAAATTGACAGTTACACTCAGCCAGCTTGCTCAGAGACGCCAGACGAGGGGAGCTGATGGCTGGGAGGCCAAGGGGGTCCCTGAATCTAGCCCCAGAGCTGGGAGAGGCTGCCCTTCTCTTCTCAGAATGACTAGGAGGGTTTGGGGGCCATCCTAAGCTGAGTCCCTCAGCTTAATTCCTGTCCTCGTTCCTTCCCTGACCCACGTGACTCAAATTCCAGTTGTCTTTGCTGAGGTTTCAGGGCAGACGTGGCAGAAGCTAAGTGTATCCAGGACCTAACCGGGAATAAGTGTTGGTGGAGGGTGGCTCCAGCACATGGGGGTCACATAGAAAACTGGCACCAGGGGCTGGACAGTGGCACAGTAAAATGTGACACTCTGTGAGACTCACCCATGTGAAATGATTCTGGGATCACACCCAGAGGCCTCACTGAGGACGCCAAACATGTACAACCCTGGGCTGGCTGGGGCTGGGTCCCGGTACCAAGCCCCTGCTGGGAGCACGTGCTCTCTCTCATGCATGCATGGAGAGATGGGAGAAGTGATTTTACTTTAGGTTTGTTTGTTTGTTTTAGTTTTTGCTACAGGGCATGTGTGTTCACCAGAGAGATAAGGTATGAAATCACCCCCATGGTGATTGTGACCACACCACAATCCCTTCTTCTCCAGTCTCTTCTTGGGATCTCGGACTCACTCACGCACACACGCTCAGCATGGTTTTTTTCCAAGCTGACCACAGGGTCAGCCATGTGGGATTCAGCACCTTAACTTCCATACTACCTGCTGTCCCAAAATAAATTGTTTATAAAAACCATCATCCTTATCTAATAAAACTGAGCATAACGCTTCCTGTGATATAGCAATCCCACCCCTAAGAATACAACCCAAAGGAATGGGGCATATTCTACTAAACAGACATGTTAAAGAATGCACATAGCAGTTCTATTCATAATAGCCAAAAAAGAAAACAACCCAAAGTCCACACAACAGAACAGTCTTCAGCAATAAACAGCACTAGCCTCTCCATATGCACATCAGCATGGACGAATCTCCAAGACCTTACGCTGAGCAGAAAAAAAGCCAGAGACAAAAGAACAGTCTGTCTCTGTTTCCATGAAGTTCAGGAACAGTACATAGAATCTGTGACTATGGAGGCCAGGAGGGAGGTAATGGAGTGTGAGGAGGAAAGAGGAAAGGGGTCAGGAAGGAACTTCTGGGATGGAGGGAATATATCTATCTAGACCTGAGCAGGGGTCACACAGTGCATACACAACCCAGGGGGAGGTGTGCATTTAAGACGCACACAGCTCACTGGGTCTTTCCGTATGCACACCTCCATAACAGAAGGCAGACGTTCGCTCCTGCCTTTCAGCCAGCCAGTCACTGAAAGGCTACAGCACACTAACTTCTCTGACAGCTCCAGAGCTGACCATCCAAGTACAGCAAAGGTGTCTTTTTTGGAATATGCTGAGTCTAAAAAAAAAAAAAAACTGTTCCTTGCATCTCCCCCCCACCATTCCATCTGCCACGTGACAACTGGGCCTGGACTGGAATGCTGCACCCCCTGCAATACACCCCCATCCCACACCTCTATCCTCTCCAGCCCCTAAACATCCATCCTCCAAGCTCCACTGAGACCCAAGAGGCTGACTCCGTGCAGAACCGGTTCCCCAGAGGACCAGAAGGTGGCGCCAGAGGCCCTGGAGGCCGGCACAAGCAAAGTCTCCAGGTTCAGAGGCTGGGGCTCCCGTCCCCCTCCTTGCAGTGGCCGTGTCCCTGCTTTCCCAGGGAATGAGGCCACGCGGGGAGTCGGGCAGCTCGGGCCCTGTATTCCTCGCTCTTCTATTCCCCCAGAGATTCTGAGGTCCTGCCTTCCTCCAGAGAGGATGGGGGTCCCGGCTGGCTTGAGCGCTTTCCTCCCTGCCCTGCCCTTTTCCCTCCCCCAAGTTCTCCTTCCTGAGGACTAAATTTAGAGGTGAGGATGTGGCTGCCAGCTCTGGCAGGCGGGGTAGGGAGGAAGGGTCAGCGTTCATGCCGGATGTCTGCCAGCCTGCCAGCCGGGCGGGCGGAGAGGACGCTGCGTCAGGTTGGTAAACACACCTCGTGCTCCTGGGTGGCCCCACGCCAGATGCGATGACGCCACCGCTGCCAGGCACCCCGGGACAGCCTCACCCCCACGCCCTAGCTTCCAGAGACTGAGGGGCCCCTGTCAGCGCCCCTGCACTAGACCACCCTCCAAACAACCTCTTTTATACAATGAAGAGTGGGACGGTTGCAATGGTTCTCAAACTGCGCAAGTAGAACCCCTTCTTGAAAAGCTGCTGTGGGGTCCAGGGTTGGGCAATAGGGATTAAACCAGGGGAGGGGGCACCACCTGTAAAAACCAGGGGGTAGATAAGCCTGGACCAGCAGGGCCTTCCCCAAAGTAGCAGCCTGACCCCTGCCTGGCTTAGCAGCTTAGCCAGCTGGTCCTCACTGCTACTGTGCCCATCAAGCAAGGCCTGTGCGGGTGTCCAGGGCTCTCAGCATCTCCAGGACTTCATGCCTGTGGATGCTTTGCCAAGTCCCCTCGCTGCATTCAGAGCAGTTCCAGAGCCAGGCTCCGGAATGGGCTCTGGGGGGACGTGGTGGGCAGCCTGCCCCAGCTGCTCCTCTGACACCTGGAAGTTGAACAGACAGCACCCGTAGGGTGCCACGCAGAAGTGACACAGGTCACAGGTAAGCAAGCAGATCCTCACACCTGGCCCACAGTCCTACTCCTCCAAGACTCAGCCCAGATAAAATCTGTCAACTCCTAGGGCCCCCAAGAAGCCAGAGGAGCCCCACACACAGCCCAGAGGGCAGAGAAAGGAGTTGGCCTTGTGCCCTCCATTGTAGCCTGTGACACCAACACACCTTGGGGTCCTCCTGAGAAGAAGAGCAGCCATACCCAGGGACACTGACTTTATGCAAAACGCCCCGAATCTCAGGAGTGGTGTTGTTTGGGGGGACTTGATTTCTGTGGCTTGTGTCATCTTTTCCTTTCCTCTGTGGAGTTGTTGTTTTTTGTTTTTTGGGGTTTTTTTTTGGGGGGGGGTTTGTTTTTTAATTTATGAGAAACTGCCTTACTGAGGAAGAAGGATCACTTAAATGGTCCTCAGTGTGTCTGCCTGTCCTTCTCTGCCTTCGGGAAAGAAAGAAATAAATAACATTCACTTCTTGATCTGTATGCACAGGAGAAACAGAACGCCCTGTACTTTTCAAGCAGATAAAGGAGAGAAGAAAAAAGTGCTAGCTCAGCCAGGCAGGGATGAGGAGGGGAGGGGAGAGAGGGGGAGGAGGGGAAGGCAACAGACACTGCCTCCTTGCTCCTGCTACCATGGCAAATGGGGGTGAGAGCTGGGGCTTGCCCAGCGCCTACATGGTGGCCCACCCCAAGGATTCTAGTCCCATGTGCCCTAGCAGGCCAAGCCCGGGAGCGTCAGGAAATCAGGCCAGCCAGGGCATGAATGCCCCCTCCAGGATGCCCCACCACCTCCCCACAACCACTCTCTGACCTACAGGCCCTGCCTACCCCCAGCTGCCCAGAGCCAATGCCACCCGGACTGACCCTGCTCAAGAAGCCAAGCCAGCAAAAGGAAGGCAGTGTGGGGAGGAAAGAGGAAAAGAGGAAAGAAAAACCCTGTCCCCTGCAGGGTCGCAGAAGCTGGATGGAGGAGACTAGGCCGACCAGACGGGGCACTAGCAGCCTTGGGGTCCTCCTGAGAAGAGCAGCCATACCCGGCGACACTGGCTTTGTGAGAACCGCCCCAAATCTCAGGAGCGCTGTTGTCTGGGGGGACTTGATTTCTGTGGCTTGTGTCATCTCTGCCTTTCCTCTGTGGAGTTGTGTTTTTATGTTGACCGCCACCTCCTCACCTCCCTCTCCGACCCGACCCCAACACCCTCACCGATTTTGTTTTGGCACCCGCAGAAGTGTACTCTCCAATAAGTGCCTCCCAAAGGCCACATACTGGAGACATGTTGCCCTGCTGTGCAACCTGACCCCGCCAGGCCCCACCCGGAAATACCCAGGACTAAACTGGGGGCACCATGTGTCTCTGTGCGCTCCCCCTTGGGGTGAAATCACTGGTGCCCCATGCAGTCCCAAGGCTCAGCGCGGAAAGACTCTGTATCCATCAGGTCCAAATCACTGTCACCTCCACCCTAACTCCCCCAGGAAGCCAAGCATGGATGACAGGTTTGACTCCCAGACCTGGCAGTTCGCTTTCTCGCTCTCTCTCTCCCCCCCATCTCATGTGAAGAATAACTGCATTGTCGGGGGGGGGGGCCTTCTGCAATGAGAGTCCACCTTCCTCTCTGTCTGAACCTCACCTGCCCCTGGTCTCAAATCCCCCAGCCACATCCTCTCAAAGACAAGCACGATAAGGCTCTCATTGCTCAGAGAATAAAGTTCAGCAATTCATTGAGACCCCACTGTGGTTAATGGAGGCATGGGGAAGCCTGGCACGTCAGTTTCTTACCTCTGGACAGAGCTGACCTTTCTGGTTTCAATTCTCACTCTCGGCGACCCTCCCCCCAGCAAGCATAGGCAGACTCCCTAACTTGACTAAGATCTCAGGTCTGTAGGAGATGCCTCCTGTGTGTCGAGAAGCTGGTTCGGGGTTCTTTCACCTGTGCCCATCCAGGCGCAGGGTGGTGCCACTGTGTGGTTGCAGACACCAGCCAGGCCTGCTCGGTACTGTTTCCTTAAAACGGAAGTTCCTCGTGCTGGTTCTGTACTGGTTGGCCCACCCTGGCCCAAAGCGTGGGCATCTCACCCCTGGGAATCCTGTCACCTGTTACCTCAGGAGTGAGGCTACAGCCCTCCCATAGTCACTGAACAGGGCCAGGTTCCAAGCTAGACTGGTGACACCCCCCCGCCCCCCCGCTGAGGTGAGCCCAACCAAGCCCTGCAAGTGACAGATCAGTGGCCCAGATGGATATGGTGTGCCCCTTCCCCTCACAATGGGGTCTACCACAGCCTCACCCGGTCATCAGCAGACCCTGCCCAGCAGTGGCCACTGCCACAAAAACTATGCCATGAGGGGCCTGCCTCCCAGTGCCCCATGCCCTTCCAAGACACCCTTTACAAAAAACAAAAAGTCCCTCCCATCTCTGGCCCCTCAGAACTCAGGCCACTCCCAATCGTGCCCGCCACCTGTCCTTTCCTCAAAATCACCCCACAATGAGTAATGGGCCATTTTCCAGAGCAGAAGAGAAAGGTCCTATGGCAATTAGCCCAGTCACTTCATCCTCGGCCCCTTGGGGTCCAGGGCTCCCCCAACTGAAGCACTCCACAGGGCCCCGGTCCTTCTAGCCAGCCCCACATCCGCTAGCATCTGGTCCCAGGTCCAGGGCTCTGGGTGCCCTAGGTAGGTGGGGACAGCTCACCTGACCCTCGCCAACCAACTTGGGAGACTTTAAGCCTCTCCTCCCAATAGACATTCCTAGTGCCCAGAGCAGCAGCCCCACCTCAGTTTCCCTGGAGGGGACTCCTTCTCCCTCTGGCTTCTGGCAGGAGAGAAGGAGTGGGAGAGAAGGGGAGCCTGTCCAAGGGACATCTTTGGACTGCCTGGAAGGTCTGAGAGGGATTTAGATTCCTGAGGCCCCCCAGACAATGCAATTATTCTTCAAATGTAAAAAACGCCCAAAAATCCCAGACCAGCTGCTTTGCACGGCAGCCTAGACAAAGGGGCTCTGTGTGTGCCCGTGAGGCTCCTCCTACCCCTCAATCCAAGGGAGGGCCTGGGCCCCAACTCTCTCCAGACAGACCGACCCTCCCCAGCCTCCTCGCTCAGGCTGGCCAGGACGGAAGAAGCAGAATTGCTGAGCCAGGCTAGGACAGCCATGGGGGTGGGGGGACGTGAGGGCATATAAGTGTGGGGACAATGCAGGGGCAGACTGGGAGCCCAGGAGATGGTAGGGGAGGGGAGAGGTCATTGACCTAGGAGCCCAGAGACCTGGGGGCCCAGTTTGGTCTTCCTTTTGCTGGGTGATCCCTAGATCAGTGTCTCCCCTTCTCTGAGCCTCACCTAGCCAACACCTGAGTCACTCCAAGGACACAGCACGTGTACCCTGCCTCCTGGGCACACTTGTCTAAGCCCCATCTGATACTTAAATCCCTCCTTTAGTCTTCAAGTTTTCCTAAAATGAAATGGGTATAGTACAGTCACCTGGTAGAACTGCTGGAGGGAGTCAATGAAACAGCACAGGCAAAAGGCAGAGCCACCTGCAAGGGCCACTTCAAAGAGGGAGGGAGAGAGGAAGGAACCCAAAATACCAGAACAGAGGTTGGAATCACCTGTCCTGGGGTCCAGGGCTATTTCCCTTGCAGAAGGGCTCCAAGCTCTATCTGAGCTCAAAGCCCAGCCTCAGCCCTGGCCCCACCCCAATTTCAGACTGGACCTTGATCCTGACATCAGTCAGACACCCCACAACCTGTATATGACCGATCCCCAACCGAGCCCTGACTCAGCCTGACCACCCTACCCAATGCTGAGGGGAGGCAGCATCAAAAATGGTAGCCAGGGGAACCAGCAGTTAGCGTAATGGCTATGTCGCTGGACTCCCACGTAGTCAACCGCGGTTCGTGTCCCGGACCCGGTGGCTTAAAACTCACGCCGGGCGCGTGTGCGTGCGTGCCCAAGATCCCGAGAGGAGAATGGAGGAGAAGGGATTGCGGCGTGACCATCCCCCCGGGGGGTGATTTCTCGCTTTCTGTCTCTATGTCTCTCTCTGTCTGTCTGGCGAGCGCACGCGCCCTACAGTGAAAATCTCTCCAAAAAAAAAAAAAAATGGTAGCCAGCAGCCAACCCCAAGCTCATGAAAGGAAAGGCATTTAGCGTGTCATTCTGCAGGCACCCCCACCAGCACTGCTCTCTGGCCCTCACGGTGACAGCAGGGAAGGCCCAGGATGATTGGTGCAGGGCCTCTGTGCCTGCAAGGAATGAAATGATTCCATACTTCCCAGGAGACACCCAATCTGAAGCCTCAGTAGAGTGGGAGCAGGGAAGAAGCCAGAGAAAGGTAGAATCCTTCCAGCAGGCAGACAGCTCAGCCGACCTCGCTGACTGCATCTGCCAGAGAGAGAAGCAAGGTGGGCCAGAACAGAGTCTGGTTTGTTCCCCCAGACTATCACCCTACAGTTTTCCTGCAAACCCCACCCTGTAGGTCCTACCTCCAGCCAATATGAGTGAGTGCTCACTCTGACAACACTGGTCTCAGTCACTTTTTGTTTTTTCTAGAGACAAGGTCTCGCCATATTGCCCAGTCTGGCCTCGACTCACCATCCTCTTGCCACAGTCCCCAGAGTGACCAGACTACGGGTACAAGCTGCTGTGCCCAGCTCGTCAGGGCCACTTCTGAGTACCCCCTATAAGCCTTTCAAACTCCGGGCCAGACCCACCAGCTCAGCTGTCCTCTCCAAACCCAGGCTTCTCAAACCCCAAGCCCTGGTCTCCCAGCTGTGTGTGTGTGTGTGTGTGTGTGTCTGTGTGTGTGCACAGTCGCCCAGGCTGGCCAGGTGGATAGTCACCACTCTACAAGCAGAACCCACATTCTTTGCCTCAGATTCCAGACCCTCCAGACAGGTGAGCCCAAGGCCATCTCAGTACTCAGGGGCCTGACGACGGCCACTCCTGGGTGCCCCTGGAGAAGATGAAAATGCCCAGACAGCCGCCTCTGCAGCCAACCAGGGTGGCCTTGGAAGAGGCCTGTAGCCTTTGAGCCTCATTTTCCCCATTTATAAAATAGGAACAGTCACCCCTCCTCTGAGTGAGGCCAGCCCTGACTCCCAGGCCTCTCTGCCAGCCTCCTGTGTCTGCAGCGAAATCTATGGCTGTAGCTCCCAGGAACAGCCCTCAGGATGAAACCCCTTGGCCTGATTATCTTCCTCCAGGCACGACCTGACACCCAGCTCCAAATCCCTCTCTAGGAAGTCATCGACCACAAAGGTGTCAGAGAGACACAGAGCTGGTTACTCCCTGGTGACTGCATGGGTGCAAGACTGCCCTTGGGGGCAGCGGATCAGGCGACAGGCAGTGGACAGCCAGTAGGAGACAGAGCTGAGCACTGCCTGCTCGCCTAGGAATGTTTCCCCGAATGGCTGAAACCCAGAGAGGAAAAACCAGTCTCAAGACCAAGCTATCAGCCCTGTTCTGAGGCACCAAGTCACTACAGTCCTCAAATAACCCTAGAGAGACTCCTCTCTCTCTTTTACACACAATCCTAAAAGCACACGTCCCTACATTTCACATGATGATCCAGCTTCATACGTGGTCCCCTCCTGTGAGGTCACCTGATAGCTGGTTTTCCTGCAGGTCCTTGAGTCTGATCACCAGCATTTGACTACCAAAGGTTTAAATCTCCATCACAATTTAAATAAATGACCGGAGCCTCAGTTTCCCCCGTTAGTAAAATGGGATAAAGGGGACCTGCTTCACAGGGCTGAGTGTGACAATGCACAGACAATTTATTTAGCCCACAATCAGCCATGTGGCAGGCCCCAAGTCTACACACTAGTGGGGTCACCACAGAGAAAAGCATGTCAGGTGACCAGAGGTAGGTGCAGGTGGAGGAGGTCCAGTAGAAGGGTCACAGGCCCTACCACATGATGACTCCAGAGCAAGGCTGCCAGGCCTCTGCGAGAGCCAGTCTACTCCACAGAGACACTGCCGTGGTCTGATGCTAGCAGAGGAACTGAGGTTTAGAAGAGAAGGATCAACCCACTTGCTAGGGATGCTTGGACTCTCCAGGCAAGGGTTGTATGGCTGCAAGTGCAATGACAGGACAACCTGTGTGGGCGCCAGCTTCTAGAATGACCCTCGATGACCCTTGCTGCATACTATTCATACTCTGGTGTAGTCCCCTACCAAGCCAGCCTCTATAGCTAATAGGATATTGCAGACATCATGGCCTGTGACTTCCAAGACGAGGTTATAGAAGATACTGTGGGCCCAGCCACAGTAGTGCACTAGGAAGATGTTGCTACTTGCAGACTGAGAAGGCCACATGATAGGCCCAGGCTCAATTCTCTGCCCACCCTAAAAAAAGACGTACAAGGTGATGCATATCTGTAGTCCCACCGGTGCACTCAGGAAGATGGCAACACAGTGAGACCTTATCTTCTTTGAAGCTCTTACCCTGAAAGCCAGTCACCATGTCATGAGACACTCAAGCAACCTTATGGAGAAGCCCACAAGATGAGGAACTGAGCCCTCCTACCAGCAGCCAAATCATCTTACTAAGCATGTGAATGGACCACCTCAGATCCTCCAGCCCCGGTCAAGCCTTCAGATGACTGCAGCCTCGAGACAGACCCTGAGCTAGAGTCACCCAAATTCCTGACCCAGGGAAACTTTGAGGATAACAGATAATTACTGTTGTTTGAAGCTCCTAGTTTTAGGCTAATGTGTTACCTTGCAATAACTAATTGTCAACAACCCTCTCTGCCAAGAGAGAAGTCCCCAGCGAAGCCCCCATCCCAGTCAGGGTCTCAACATCCTCCTTTCTGAAATGTAGGACTTGAATGGAAGTGGGCAGAGAGCCCTCCTAGACCCTGCAGCATACAAGGCTCTGGAGACAGGAACTTCTTCCCAGCTAGCATGTCAAACTCATCTGGAGATTTTTATAATCGACTCACTCACACTGGGTCATTTTTTCATTTTTTTTAAGTTTATTTGTATTTCTTCCATAAAAGTGAGAGAGAGAAAAAAAGAGAGATAGGAATCCCCAATAGGGTCTTCATGCTGCCATTCCACCCCCAATCTCAGCCAACCTAAATCACAGGCACATGTATGTATCTAATGTGCTCAGAGAGGGTCCAGGACACAAACCTGGAACCCTTCCAACACGGGTCCAGTTGCACTACCACTGTACCACCACCACCTATCCCACACACATCATCATTTAAATCAGACTCTTTGGGATGAAGCCCATGCGTGGATGTTTTTCAGAGCCCTACAAGATACTAATGCAACACCAAGGCTGACAATTAAGTACTTGAGGCTTCAGACCCCAGCGTGGTCCAGAGACGTTCAAAGTCTGCTGGTACCAGAGAAGAGAAAGCAGAGAAATGCAAGGTCAGGCAGTGCCAAAGCCCCCCAAGTCTGCCCCAAAGTCCTCCATGCCACTGCAGCCCGGCTCCCAACACCCTCTGCATTCCGTGCCAGCAACACATCTCAAGTCAGACATCCTCATGGTCTTTTGGCCTCCCTGCTCAGGCCCAACCTCTCCACGGGGACTGTCTGCTTCCTTAGAGGAGAGGGCCCAGGGCAGGGATGGGGTCTCGCTCTGGGTGATCTGGGGAAGACCATTTCCTCCTCATCAAATGAGAATTGCCATTGCACCTGCCCTGCTCTCTACTGGGTCCTAAGCTCTAGAGTTCCCAGGGAGGCCTATACTTGTATGTCTCCCCCAGGTGTGGCCTGCCTACTTGGCACTGCATTAGCCCCTGGGAGAACACCACATCGCATTAAAGAAGCAGGTTCCTGCCATGTGGCTCCAGGCTCAAGGCCACTTAACACAAAGGTACAACAGCAGGGATAAGGTGATGGGAGTTCAAGAGAAAAAGGAAAGGGGAACCTAATGGGAGCTGAGGGAGGAGTCAGAGATTCCAGGAGAGACCTTTAAGTGACAGACCAGGAGAACTGCACATGCAGAGACTCCGAGACAGTGCTTACAAGATGTACTTCTCAGCCTAAAACCCTCCCTCAGGGAACTCGTATGGCTAGGCCCAGAAGCTCCAGGTCCACAGCTCTGCACTCATCTGACCTGCTTCTTTCACTGCCTCAGCCACCCAGGGTGTCAGAGGCAGGTGTCCCAGCATCAGGTGGAGAAGACGCATCTTGTCCCCTCCAGTCCCTCCACCTCTGCCTCTGCAGGGCCTTCTCCAGCTCCACCAAAGCCTGCCCCGGAGCATGGAGTGTGCAACCTCAACCTCCCCTGTGGGTCAACCACAGGTAAATGCTCCTCTTTGTTGCCCAGAGAAAAGGGCAGGATGCCCCAATTGCCCACTAGGAAGCACAAGATCCCACAGTCAATGACTGGCCCAACCCTCCAGAGGAGGAAGGGGGCAGCTATGCCGGGCCCCCAGGCAGTGTCCTAGTGAGTGCAGGCCACTGCAGAGTCTGATGGGCACAGGACACATGGGGTGGGAAGGGGATGAGGGTGCAGTCCAGGCCCAGAGTGTGGCCAGGGCTCAAGAGACCAAGGGATAAGCAGAGACAGGGTTGGAGAGAAAATGAGGCCCACAGGGAGCGGGGAAGAGGGGACAGATTTTCCATTCATTCAGAAAGGCTTAGTAGGTGCTGCTCTGTGCCAGGCACTGTCCAAGGCACTAGGATACAGATACAGTGAGGGTCAGAAGCCAGCCCCTCGAGAATCTGGCAGGCCGGGACCAGCAGTTGGTGAAATGGCTATGTCACTGGACTCCCATGTAGTCACATGGGAGTGTGACTACATGGGAATCCCGGCCCTGGTGGCTTAAACTCATGTCGTGTGTGTGTGTGTGTGTGTGTGTGTGTGTGTGTGTGTGTGGCCAAGACCAAGATCCCAAGAGGAGAATGGAGGAGAAGGGACTGTGGCATGGCCATCCCCCGTGGGGGTGATTTCTCACTTTCTGTCTCTCTGTCTCTTTGTCTTTCTGGCAAGCACATGTGCCCTATAGCAAAAACCTGTCCAAAAAAAAAAAAAAAGAATCTGGCAGGTCAATGGTGACAAACCCCACAAAGAAGAGAAAAGCAGGATGGGGGGGACAGAGAGCTCTGCATGGATATCAGGAAAGGTCTCCCTGATGAAGTAACACTGAAGCAGAGGAAGTGACAGTGCTGCCCACCTCCAGGGCACTTGCTGACGGCAGGATGTGGGGGTCAGATCAAGGGCAGGGTCAGGATGACTTGGATGACCAGTCATGACAACATGATGACAAACCCAGACTAGCTCCCCTCTTTGCCCTTTTCTAAAAGTTTCTTTCTTCCATGAGAGAAAGACAGAGACAGAAACAGACAGAGGCAGCGTCCCCACAGAGCCTCGATGCCATGACCCACTCCTGCCTCAGCCGGCCCAAGGCATGGACAGAGATGTGCCCAGCATACGCGGGAAGGTCTCTGGATACAAACCCAGAACCTTCCCTTGCAGGTCAGCCTCACAGAGCATGGCCATCCAGCACCTCCCTTTTGCCTTTCACAACAAACCTGTGTCAAAGATGAAAACAGCATTTCCGGTAGTGACAACCTCCCAAGAACATGCCTCTTGCAAAGGACCTCCTTCGTCCCACTCCAGAAGAGAAGAGGAAACGCAAGAAGTAGAGTGCAGAGTCTCAGGTCCTACTTCGTGGATGTGAAATGCCCAGGATGCTAGAAAACCACCACGGTCTTAGCCCTGCATAAACAGTAGTTCTGTGAGCTGGCTGCTCCACCACCCGCTAAGTGAGGCTCACCAAAGGATGTTCCTTGAGGAGGAAGCAGCACTTAAAAGCATCCTAAGATGTGTGGGAAACCATCCCGTAAACATTTTATTTTTAAAAAATAAAAGGAAGGACTAGCAGTTGGCGTAATGCCTATGTCGCTGGATTCCCATGTGCTCAACCACAGTTTGAGTCCCGGACCCAGCGGCTTAAACTCATACCGGGCACGTGTGCATGTGTGCCCAAGATCCTGAGAGGAGAATGGAGGAGAAGGGATTGTGGTGTGGCCATCCCCCCTAGGGGGTGATTTCTCACTTTCTGTCTCTCTGTCTCTCTGTCTTTCTGGCGAGTACACCACGCTCTATAGCAAAAACCTCTCAAAAATAAATAAATGAATGAAAGGAAGAAAAAAAGGCAGAATACTAGGTTGTCAGGAAAGTCATGACGTGTTTTTCTATGCAAAAATGCATTGTAACTTTCCCAACAACCCAATAAATAGGCCAAACCCGTTGTGCAGGGACCTGCAGGTGGGAGGTGGGCCAGGTGATCTGACTCCTGAGCCCAGGTCTCCCCTCAGAGCTATCACAGAGTGGAGAAAGCTTCTCTAGCCATCTCCCACCACAGGGCCAAGTGTGCTCCCAAACACAGTGCCTCATCATCAGGTGTCACCTGCAGACATGGCCCTGACAGGCCCCTGATGGGACCCAATGTCCCCCATGCCACCCCACGCACTGATCCACCCATTCTGCAATAGGATGCTTGTGGCCTGAGAGGTGTGAGCTGGCAGATGGGGGGGTTGCCTCCCAGTAGGGCTTTTCCCCTCTGCCTGCCAGGAGCCACAGCCTTCGGGTTCTGGGGTGAAGGAAGACAGCCCAGTCAGCACTTTCCGCTCTTTCAAAACCACTTACAAGAACTGAGATTCTGAGAGCCTCTCAGCTCAGGCGCAGTTCCCCCTCGGGCCCCCGTGACTGCACAAGGTCCAACTGTGCTTGGCTCCAGCGCCTGAGTGCAGGAAGAGGGTCTCTTGTAAGCCCACCCTCTCTCCTGAACCAGGGGGCCCCCACTCTGCCCAGCCTGGGATCTGTGCTCCCTGCCCACAAAGAGCCCCACAGCCCCATTGGAGAGCTGTCTGAGGTCTGCAGGGTCGGGCTAGCATATGCCGGGGAGGGAGTCGTCCTCCAGGGTGAATCCTTTTCCTGTAAAACTGCTTCTCTGTGGTCCCCACACAACACATTTTATCGCAGTGCTAAGGCAGCACGTGTGATCACAAAGTGAACAAAGGAAAACATCCAAAACAACATCTAGCCACTAGGCAAACCCCAGAGCACACCTCTATTTATTTTGCCCTCCCTGTGCCAGGTCCTGTCCAGGCACTTCCCATTCGTTGCATCATTTAGGGTGCACAGACCGCAGAACCCCTGCAGCCCAGCTGACAGAGGAAACAGGCTCAGAGACGTTCTCTGACCATGGAGGGGGTCAAAGCACAGCGTACAGCACGGAGCTCCACTCTTTCTGCTCAATCCCTGCCCCGTTCTCAGGCCCCCACTCAGCCTCTCGGGCAGCAGGCCGAGGACTGCCCTTACTTGGCACTTCTGTCTTCCCCTCCCCACATACTGACACTGCACACATTGTGCCAGCCACTCGGGGCTGGCAGAAGTTGTTGCAAAGCCTGGCAGCTCACCCCTGCTGCGCTGCCAGAACCTGGGGCTGCCACTGGGAGGCCACCTGCCTCCTGACCTGGGCACGTACTTGGGTGTGCTACAGGCTACCCTGGTCTCCCTGCTCCATGGGGCTGGCTCAGGCTTGCCTGGCATGACATCATGCCCTCAATTTCATTCTCTATACACAGGGCCAGGGACGTGGTCTCACTGCTTTTGCAGCACAAACCAAAATTCAAAGGGCAACTAACTCACAATTCCCTCTAGACAGTCATGTCCTCTCTCACTGGCCCGAGACAGTCCCATCCTGATGACTTCTGGGTGCTTTAACTGTGCTCACCTAATGAGGGCTCAGGATCAACCAAGGAAGGGCTCTCTTTGGAACCAGAAGGTAGCATAGCAGTAGAGCGTTTGACGCCCACATGGGAAGGTTCTGGGTTCACATCCAGAAACCTCCCTGGATACACTGAGCATGTGCACATCCATAATCCAGAGCTGGGGATAGAGCACAGTGAGAAGACCCTGTTGGGACTGTTTCTTTCTCACTTTCTCTCATGGGAGAAATAAATAAATAAAAACAAAATCAAAGATCTGATGTCTATTTAAAAAATAAAGTACTCTCCATAAAGTTCAGCCCTGAAGTAAGGAGCTGGAACCAGGTCTGAAAGTCAAGGGTGTTCATTTCAAAACACACGCGTGGGCCCTGGGCTGATGATTTAATCCATAAAACACCTACAGAGTTAAGACGCTGAGTTTGGACAATAAACATATTCTTCAAGCTATTTTGTTGAGTTCAAAGAGAAACTTAATAACTCACTGGCTTTTGAAATCAAGAAAGGTCCTTAAAATTCTATCATCATCGTTATCACTATTCTTCACTGAACATATCTGAGCACAGAGTTCAACGCTAAGCACTTCACGTGGAATATTTCGATTAGTCCTCACATCAGTAGCCCTATGCTACCAGGGAGGAAACTGCGGTTCAGAGAGGTTCTACAACCTGCCTTCTGACATATGTACTCAAAACTGTTCTCAATAAGGGAAATTTCAGGCCTTACCTTTTTTCAAATCCAACGAAGGAGTCAAATGTAATTGTCTTAAATACTAGGCCTTTTCAGATTAACTCAAAAAGTTGTGCACTGTGTGTGATTTTTTTCTTAATTATTTTCCAAAATAAAAGAGTAAAAGGGCCCCCGTTCCTTTAATACTTAAAAACATCATTTTTCAATCTTTCCTAAGAATGTGTGCCCACTGATGATCTTTGGTGTCTCCTGTTTGTGTCATCTGAAAAGAGCTGACTTGAGGCCTACTTGTTTGTAAGTATGCAAAGAGCACCATCACTAGGGGGCCAGGAGATGTTGTGGTGGTCAAGGTGGCTGGATCCCACATGGCCAACTGTGTGGTTCAAGTCCCAGATTCAGCAGCTTGAAAGATATAGTGGGCATGTGTGTGAGAGCACATGCCCTCAATTCCAAGAGGAAAATGCAGAAGGGATTGTTGTTGTGGCCATTCCCCCACAGGGGATGATTTCTCTCTTTCCTCTCTCTCTATCTCGCTCTCTCTGTCTTTCTCAGGTGAGCACACGTGCCCTACGGTAAACTAAAAAGAAAACCCGAGCCCCAGGATCATGAGTGCTGAGACGGGCTGGCTGTGGTGAGGGGTTCTGGCCATGGGTGGAGAGGCATAGCTGCAGATTTGGAGACAGGGCCTTGGGAGGCTCTGGGGTTGAGGAAAGCACATCATGCCAGGTGTCCCAGAATCTGGGTTTGTGACCTGTCATCCTATCGCTTGCCCTGCCAGTTTCTGTCTGTGAAATGGGTTAAGAGCACAGGCCTCACGGGATTGTGTGGAAAGGACAGAACTATGCATCTGCCGTCTGCCAGGCCAGTGGCACAAAGCTGGCAGCAGGTGGCTGGGTTCTTTGTTCTGTTTTCTAATCGCTTGAAACTCATTTCCAAGGGCTGTTGCTTCTCCTGGTCTTAAATCACACTTTCCTTAACACCTCCCCCCAATAAGCAGGTCGAGGAGCAAGGGCAGGGGTGCTACACTGCCCCCCATCCCACAGGCCACCCTGCTCTGCCTGCACCTAAATGCTTTCCTCCACCCTCTCTCTTTCCAACTCCAGATTTAGAAAAAGCCTCGGGCCCCCGCCTGTTCAAGGAAGAAAGAAAACGGGGCAAAGGAGGACAAGAGAGGACAGCTAGGGCTGGATGAGATGCACTGAGAAGCATCTGCCAGGGCCCCCCAAAGCCAGGGCTCCCCCCCAAAGCCAAGGCCCTCCTGGGCCTGTCAGCACCTGACAGCATTGAGCCTCTGTGGCCCTCCTCCAGGATTATTTGAAATGCCCCACCCAGATCTCCCACCTGAGCAGCAGAACAAACAGCTCTCAGACCCAAAGAGGAAGTGAGGTGTGGCAGAGGCAAGGCAGGGCTGACTGTCCCCACCATCGCAGGGACCCTGGGACTTCCCCCTCCCCCACCTGCCCCTGTGACACCCCTTCCAGGAAGGCTACAGAGTGAAATTCCTGATGTTTTAGATAAATGACTCAGAGCACTGAGACTCTGGGGATAAATAAAGGCCATATAAACAATCTGACCTCTCCCCTCTGTGCCATGAAGGGCCACACGCCACGGCTGCTCCTTGAGGAGTCCTGCACAGATACCCCAGCCCACAGTCACGCCACACCCCTGCCACACTTCTCACTACAGCACTGCTCTATCACCTCACTGCCCCGCTCAAAAGCCTTCAAAGGCCCCCATTGCCTAAGAGAAGACAGGTCCCTGCAGCCCCCTTCCTGCCCTCAGCCCACCGGTCTCCTGCATAGACCCACCAGCATCCTCTGAACCCTGCAGCCCCCTTCCTGCCCTCAGCCCACCTGTCTCCTGCATCCTCTGATTCCCTGACCCCCGCCTATGACTTTTCGTCGCTGCACCCAAATCTTCCCATCCCACAGGCCACTCCGCCAGGAAGCCAGGCCTGGCTGTCACCCTCACTCATCTTCTCTTCCAGACTTCCCTGATCTGACCAACAGCCCAACCCAAGCTTCAGGCTGCTCTCTGCTGGCTTTTATGCCTCTCACATCCACCTGACTGTCCCTTTTCCCAGGTCCCTCCTGCAGACACCACCCCCAGCCATGTCACAGGCAGTCAAGTGTCACAAGTGTCTCTACTAGAGAGGTAATATTATCCCCATGATACAAATGAGGAAACTAAGAGAAAGGAAGGCTAGGTTCTTGTCCAGAGATCACAATTCCATTTTTAACTTCTGATATGAAAGTGATGGGATGGGGCTAGCAGGTGGCATGGTAGTTAAGGCAATGGATTCCCACTTGGCCAACCATGGTTTGAGTCCCAGCCCCAGCAGCTTGCTTTCTCGCTTTCTCTCTTATATATCTCTCTCTGGTGAGCACATGTGCCCTATAGCAAACTGAAAAATAATACTAATGAAAAATAAAACTAATAAAAATAATTCTATTTAAAAAAAAAAGGAAAGGAAAGTGAGGGGGAGACCTTGTAGAGCAAGGAGGTGGCACAGAAAGGGAGGCAGGAGTCCCTCCCAGAATCCAGAAAACCTGGGCCTGGCTACCTTTGGTCCTGAGCTTCCGACAGATCCACCCAGGCCCCTTCTCCACTAACTCAGTAGGTCAGAGCTGTTGCATGAGAACCAGGGCTAGGTTGGGCCTAGGTCCCATCCAGGTCCTCCCTCTCTTTTCTTCCACTGACGGCCCTGATGGACTCATCCTGCCACCTCCCCATCTCCCAGGAAACCTCGTTCCATCTTTCCTCTCATCATGGGCTTTTCTCGGCCCACCCATCACCCATGTTTCTGGCCTCCAGCAAGCAGCATCCTCCTCACCAGCTCTTTCCAACAGCTGTTTTTCTATGGGATAATTGTTCAGTATGATATTATTAGGAAGTCTTCAAAAAAATTTTTCCATAGGCAAATCAGTTTGGGAAGTACTAAGTGATTTCTTTCCTACAGGACTTGTGAGAGCCTTTTACTTCTCTTAAAAGCATTCTGAATCAAGTGAATGTACCAATGTCTACCCTAATTTGTCTCCTGGAAGTTGCTCAGAACAATCTTTGAGAGATACCACTTCCTCCCATCCCCTCAGGACAGCCAGGCACAGGCGAAGGGATGGGTTGGGGGTCACCCAGGCTCAGCCCTGCCCTCTGAGGAGGTGTCTGAGACACTTATAGAACTCAGCCCCTGCCACCCCTCTCAGCACTGCCCCGGGCAACACAACCCTTGCCCCAGTGTCTGCCCTTCCTCTTCCTTGTTTGTGGTGACTACTACCACCCCCCCTGCCCCCCAGCATCTGGAGGTACCTCAACTGACCAGTCTCTCTGATACCTGCCCCAAGCTTGACAAAACCTGGACAGCATGGGACCTGGGGAGATGCCAGAGCCAGCAGAACTGTTTTTCCATGCAAATTACTCATTCCGCCCCCACCCCATCATTAGCACATAAGGTTTAACATTAAACCCCAACTAAGATGTGTGTTAAGCTGCCGCTCTGCAAAGACAGTGCCCCAACCAAGAAATGCTATGACACCCTCCATGTCCCCCAGGGAAGAAAATAAAATCCTCAGTTTACAGACAAGGAAACTGAGGCCTCAGAGGGGAGCAGACACTTGCCTGTAGTGGCCCAGCCAGGGACACAGCAGAGAGAAGCATCCAGGCGACCCCCCCCCCGGCATACCAGGGGGGTGGCCACAGTGGGACAGGACCCGACGGCAGCTCACATGACCATCAGCAGGAGCAACAAGGACTCACTCTGACCAGGGCAAGACACTGTGCCCGGGGGTGGCCCCCGAAACTGTGAGGGCTTCTAAGAGAAGATGTCAGGGCCAGACCTGGAGGACTTGTCAGTGGTTTCCCAATCTCTCAGCCCCGCCCGGGCTGGAGAAAGGGTGCTCACCCCAGATTGGCTTCCCACAGCTCCAGGCTCAGCTGTGGGCAGAGATAAGGTGCCCTGCCTGCCATCTGTATGTCACTCTGACCCAGGACACAGCCGGCCAAGACACCCCCTTGTGGTCTTGGGAGTCCTCACAGTCAAGGGCCCTGGAAATTGGGCCTGTTCCTGGCCTGAACTCAAGCCTCCAGAGGCCCCTCCTGCAGCCCGCCTCCCTGCGGAGTAGCCCCCTGCTCCTCACATCCTCAGGCACCCCTCTCTGCCCTGCCTACCCCAAACGCCTCCCCTGTTTCAGCCCAGCCTCCCAACAGGCAGCTCCCTAATACTCCACCAAGGAGTTCACAGAGCTAAGATGGCTCCCTGCACCTAAACTGTGCCTACCCCTTGAGAGCCCCATCTGAAGCCTGCGCCAGAGTGCCAGTGTGCCCGTGGGCCGGGAGCACTGCATTGCCCAGGAGCTTATTAGAAACGCAGAGTCTCAGGAACGCAGGTGGTGCAGTGGTTAAGGCACAGGATCCCTCAAGGCTGAAAGCAGTTCAAATCCCAGACTCAGCAGCTTGAAAAGTACATGCCTAAAATCCCAAGAGGAGAATGGAGGAGAAGGGGGACTGTGGTATGGCCATACCCCCCAGGAGGTGGAGAGATAACGGGCGGTGGGGGGGTGGAGAATGGCAGTCTCAGGCCTCCCCCAGATCTGCTGGATCATACAGGGCCAACCTGCCTTTAACAAGCTGCCTGAGTATTAGTGTTTAAGGAGCGCATTTATAAACCTTTGCTCTGTCCAAGTCACTGCACCCATGGATCATAGCTTTCCATGTCTCCCTGGGCCTAGTGACTCAAGTCAAGACTCAGCAGCTTTGCCTGAAGGCCTTTCCCAAGCTGCCCACTTCTCTGGGATCTCCCTCCACCTTGGAAATGCCATCCCCTCCTCTGTCAGCCAAAGCCACCCAAGGACTTCAGGACCACCTCCTCCAGGAAGCCAGTCTGAATGACACCTCAATAATTGAAACTGACAATGTCTCACTCTTATTTCCTGGCACTCCCAGCAGCTCTCAGCACCAGGAAAGGGCAAATGAGATGCCAGGTGCCGACCGCAGCTCACAAGGCCCAGTGTCCAGCTGTCAGGAAGTCCACCCTCAGCTCTAGCCTGCCTGCCTTGAACCCAGCAGCTGAGACCCCGGCCATGTGGGCAAGCCTCCTCCGTGCTCTCCTGCCAGATAAGAGGGACCTGGTGCACTTCTAACAGCAGTCCTTCTCTGTGCCTCGGCTTCCCCACATGCAGAAGAGAATGCCCACTGACCTGTCCTTCTTCTCTTCTAGGTGTGCTAGCAGGAGCTGCCTGGGTAGATGAGCAGATAACTTAAATGCTAGTGCTCAACATTCGGAACAAACAGATCCATCCCTGTGTGGTCAGCAAACCCTTCTTTGGTCAGCCAGCCAGGCCCTGGGAAGCCAGCTCACCTGCCAGAGGTGACCTCATGCCCCAAATAAGGCCTTCCAGGGAAGAGCTGCCTCTCGTTTCTTCTATTCCCCTCTTCCTGTCCAGTCCCTCGATACCGGCATCTCCTGAGAATCCCTTACCCCACTACATGAGGTTTTCATGGAACCTCAAGGAACCCCCTGGCTCCACAACCTCAGCAAAGAAAAACAAGGGCTAATTCCATTTTACACAGAAAAACAGAGGTTGGAACAGGGCTGATAGTGAAGTAGACTAAGCTGTTTCCAGTTCCCATTCCCTGTTCCCCCAGCTCTGCTCCCACATTTGACCCAGCCCAACTCAAGCCCATACAGCCTCCAAGGCCAAGCCTGAGGTGCCATCTCACAAAATCCTAGATGGAATCTCAGACAGGTCAGTTTATCTGGCTTATCAGCTCCTACCTGACCTCCCTATCCTTGGCCTGGGGGGCTGGGATTTTCACAAGCAGGTGACAAAAGCATGCTAAACCCAGAGGGGTGACATTCTAATGGTGTCATCTCAAGCAGGGAACTGTTTTTGTACCAGAAGCAGTAGCTCTCCCCAGTACTCCAAAATCACAAAGCATGTCAGCCAATCACTTGGCCTGGGTCCACAGCCCTCCATGAAGAAAAACTGGGGCATGAAGCAGAGAAACTCAGCTACCTTAGAGTGCACACTTTTTGCCAACTGCTGCAGCCCCAAGACCAGGCACCACTGGGAGGCAGGAAAACCATGTGTTTATGTGTTTATTAAGTTCTGACGGGACCAGCAATTAGAGTAATGGCTAAGTCACTGGACTCCCATGTAGCCGACCATGGTTCGAGTCCCAGACCTGGTGGCCTAAACTCACACCGGGCACATGTGTGTGCATGCCCAGGATTCCGAGAGGAGATCACCAGAGGAGAAGGGATTGCGGCGTGGCCATGCCACCTGGGGGGTGATTTCTCGCTTTCTGTCTCTTGTCTCTCTCTGTCTTTCTGGTGAGCACACGCTCCCTATAGCAAAAAAAAAAAAAAAAAAGAGAACTCTCAAAAAAAAAAGAAGTCCTGGCACTGGAGCCAGCAAGTGGCATGGTGGTTAAGGCACTGGACTCCCATATGGTCGACCATGGTTCAAATCCCGGACCCAGTGGCTTGAAACTCATACCGGGCACATGTGCGTGTGTGCCCAAAATCCTAAGAGGAGAATGAAGGAGAAGGGACTGCAGCATGGCCATCCCCCTGCACTGGGGAGGGGTGTGATTTCTCACTTTCTGTCTTTCTGTCTCTCGGGTGAGGGCACATGCCCTGTAGCAAAAATATCTCTCAAAAATATAAAAGTCCTGGCACCTATCGGAGAGGCATAAGAAAAGTGGCAGGGTGAAGTGATTAAAGCATGGATTCTAGAGCCAGTCTGCTTACGTTT
Source organism: Tupaia belangeri chinensis (assembly GCF_000334495.1). Taxonomy (NCBI): domain Eukaryota; kingdom Metazoa; phylum Chordata; class Mammalia; order Scandentia; family Tupaiidae; genus Tupaia; species Tupaia belangeri. The sequence goes on along the minus strand of NW_006203419.1, from coordinate 2,379,194 downwards.
GGTTCTCACTCTGTTGCCATCTAGCTGTATGACTTACGCCTCAGTGTTCTCATCTGTAAAGTGGGAATAAGACCTACCTTACAGAGCTGTTAAAGGGATTAAAGAAGTTAATATCTGAAAAGTCTACCACAGCTCAGGGTTTTTCCTAGGCATGCCGGCCAGCCCCAGATCTGGAACACCAGCCCTAGTTCCAGTGCTCGCTCACCTTAGAGTGTAAAGTTAGTCCACTCCTGCACTGCCCCCCCCAGTCCAGGTCCAGCTCCTCTCCTTCCCAAGTCTGAAATCCCTGACTCTGGACCCTCCACTCCAAGACCACCAGCCACAGCATTCAACACTCAACTGGCTCTTCTGTGCAAATGCGAGAGCTGTGGGGAGAAAGACCAGGGTCTACAGAGAGACACCCCCCCCCCAGCTGCCTCTTCCTCTCCGACTCCCTGCCCCCCCAAGGGCTGAGCACTTAACAGTTACTTAAGGCAATGAACCCCTGGCTGCCCAGGCTGCCCGTCTCCTGAGTCAGAGAATCCCCCGCCCACCCATCATCCACACATTCATATATGTCCCTCTGTGGACACAACCTAGGCTTCCGCTAAAGAAAGCAATCACTTACCCTCAACCCACAGTGACCCAGACTCCACATCACTGGCTCCCCAACCTCTCGCTTCCCCCAGTGTGCAGGCCTGCCCTCAAGTCACCCATCCCTTCCCTACTTCCCCTTTCCGTATGCCACTGGCTCTCTCAGATTCTTGCACCCATTCGCACAACTGCTTTTGTGGAAAGAAAATAAGTCTTCAGGGTCACTCGAGGTTTAAAGTGATTACAAAGTGCAGAGTTTATCTCTAGCCCCAGTCTCTCTAGCAACTCAAGGGTTCCTATGCTGACTGTCATACCCACTTCTTTCTGCCCTGCCCAGTCCAGTCCCAAACTGTCCATATGGTTCAAGATGTCCTAAACATCAGCTCCATTCCAGGCACTGTACTTGATGTTCCAAATACAGCGATGGGCCATTTGGTCAACGTTCCAGCCTAAGCAGCCAGGCAAAGTCAAGTAAACAGACGAACATGACGAGTAGTGATGGACTGGGATACATAGAGTAAAGAAGTAAGTTGGGGGCTGTGATGAGTTAGGGGAGAGGGGCCCTCTCTCAAGACCGGAAAGACATTTGAGGAAGGTATATTTGAGACCTAACAAAAAAGGAGCAGAGCCAGCCCAGTAAAGGGCATTAGTAAAATATTCCTAGCAGAGAAGACAGCACAGCAAAGGTCCAGGGGCAGGATAAAGCTTCAGGGAGTCAAGGGGTAGAAGTGATTGAGATCTTTCATCAGGGAAAGTGCAATGGAAATAGTGACCAAAATAAGGCTAAGGCCCCCATCAGTTATGGCCAGATCATGAAGGTTCTGATAGGCCAGGAGAAAGCTTTGAGATTTGACTCAAAGGCAGCAGGGAGCTATCAAAGGTGTTAGGGGAATGATATGATCTATTCAAAATTGTCTCTATCTTCCTGTTGCTCTGTTAAAATAGAACAAAGGAGGGAAAGTGCAGGCATGGGAGGTTAACTGCTTCTCCAGTATTCGGGCGAGATTTAAAAGGTGGCTTGGGGGACCTGCAGTTGGCATAATGGTTATATCACTGGACTCCTATGTAGTTAACTGCAGTTGAAGTCCCGGACCGGGTGGCTTAAACTCACACCGGGCATGTGTGCGTGCGTGCCCAAGATCCCAAGAGGAGAATGGAGGAGAAGGGACTGCGGTGTGGCCATCCCCCCTGGGGGGTGCTTTCTCACTTTCTGTCTCTCTGTCTCTCTCTCTCTCTCTCTCTCTCTGTCTTTCTGGCGAGCACACATGCCCTATAGCAAAAACTTCTCCATATATATATATAAATATAAATAAATAAATAAAAGGTGGCTTGGTGTGGGGCAGGCAGCCGAGAGCAGTAATAGTGGAGTCAGAGCATGAAGAACAGTCCTGAAATAGACTGTAAAAAGAACAGAGAGGACTTGTTCCTGGACTGGCTGTGAGGAAGAGGGGAAGGGAGAAGCTGGTACGACCTGGTCTCCTGGCTTTAAAGGTGAGTGGATTATGGGCGACTTACTGAGATGGGACAGTCTGAGGAGATCATATCTGGGGAGTGCAGCCAGGATTCTTTCTCATCTATATTAAGCTTTTCCTCATCCAGGATATCATAAATCATCACATGGATGGTTAGAGAGCGAGGCTGAGGCTAGAGATAAAATCCGCTGATTAAAATTACGAGATTGACACGTCAGGCGCGTGTGCGTGTGTGCCCAAGATCCCGAGAGGAGAATGGAGGAGAAGGGATTGCGACGTGGCCATCTCCCCTGGGGGGTGATTTCTCGCTTTCTGTCTCTATGTCGCTGTCTTTCTGGCAAGTGCACATGCCCTATAGCAAAAACCTCTCCAAAAAAAAAAAAAAAAATTACAAGATTGAAGACCAGCAAATGGCATGGTGGTTAAAGCAATTGAATCCCACATGGCAGAATATGTGGTTTGAGTCCTGGATCAGAAGTTTGAAAAAACAAGCCAGGTCCACATGCATGTGTGCCCTAAATCCCAACATAATGGAAAAGGAATTACAGCATGACCATCCTCCATGGGGGGGTGCTTCCTCACTTTCTCTCTCTCCCTCTTGCTCTCTGTTTCTCTCTCTCTCTCTCTCTCTCTCTGTCTCTGTCTCTGGCAAGGGAATGTACCTTCTGCCAAAATTAGGAAAATAAAAACTCTTTTAAAATAAAATCACAAGGAGTCAGCAGGTGGTGTGTTGGTTAAGGCACTGCACTGGATCGGTTGAAGTCTGAGTCTCAAAACCAGTGGCTCGAAAAACACACCGGGCATGTATGTGTACATGCCCTAAATCCCAAAAGGAGAACGGAGGAAAAGGGACTACCACATGGCCACCCCTCCAGCCCCGGGGTGTGATTTCTCACTTTCCCTCTCTCTCTGTCTCTATCAGTCACTGATGAGAACATGTGCCCTATGGCAAAATCACTAAATAAATAAATTTAAAAAACCATGAGATGGAAAATAATTTACATTTAAAATCTGTTTCTAAATCAATTCTAAATCAATGCTTGATTTTTTTCCTTTTCTTTTTTTTTCTTTTCTTTTTTTTTTTTTTTTTTTTTTGTTTTTGATTGTAAAGAATGGAAACTAGGCCAGCTCTATGGCTTAGTGGTTAGGCTCTGGGCAGAGGAAGCCAGATCCCACAGAGCCCAATGGGGTTCTAATCCCAGCCCAGTCAGCTTCACACCCAGCACACATGCATTGTACCCAGGACCTTGACAGGATAGAGAATTGGAAGAAAGAGGCCTAGGCTCCCCGAAGGGGTCCTTTCTCTCTCTCTCTCTTTCTCTCTCCCCTCCTTCTCATGCAGGTAGTCTCTATTATACATTTTTAAATTAAATAAACTTAAAAAAAGAAAGAGTGAAAGCTGAGGAGATGTAAATAGCGGAGAAGGAAGAGCCAGCCATCAGGGGAGAAAGGGGACTGAGGACAGGGCCCTGGGACCCTGCAACAGTTAAGAGTTGAGTCAAAGCCTCGTCCTAAAACCTGCAACAGTTAAGAGTTGAGTCAAAGCCTCAACTAAGACTAAAGGAAAGGGCAGCTAGAAGGGAAGAAGAAAACCAGGAATATTGTTCCTAGAAGGAGAGAATGTTCAAGAAGCCCAGGAGAGGTGAAAGAGGACCGTGTGTGAGGACATGGAAATCATCCCGGTCTTCACTGGCCCCTCTCAGTCCTGACTAAAACCAAGCCGAAGGAGCAGACGACCCAAAGGACCGGCTCTGACCGGGTAGGCACCAACAGCACTCTGGGGAAGTTCTGCTGCCCACATAAGTGGGTCCACGACTGGAGGGGAATTACAGATCAAGGCCAAAAAACAGGAGACTAGAAAATGAAGGAGTAGAAGACCAGCAGACGGCAGGTTTCACCTCTGGACTCCCACGTAGTCCAGCGCAGTCGGAGTCCCAGCGACTTAAAACTCACTCCGGGTGCGTGTGCATGCATGCCCAAGATCCTGAGAGAATGGAGGAGAAGGGATTGCTACGTGGCCATGCCCCCTAGGGGCTGATTTCTCTCTCTCTCCCTGGAGCGCCGGCGCCCTATAGCCAACATCTCTCAAC
>NW_006203419.1:2374149-2374930 GCF_000334495.1 Tupaia belangeri chinensis | reverse complement strand
AGGCCGGGCGCCCTATAGCAAAAATCTCTCAAAAAAAAAAAAAATTAATGGAATGGGGGTAGTAGAGCCTGTTCTTACACTGTTGTGAAGGATGGGGAAAGAAGCCACTTCCACACTGGCGAGAGGACGGTAACCAAGGACTGGGGCAGGGGGCGGGTCTTGCAGCCCAAGTGGAGGCAGAGGCTAGTGGCAGGAACTAGGATCCTTCTCCCCCACCCCAACACCCAACAAGAAGGGACGGGGCAGAAGCAGCAAGATGCAAATGTGGGGGCCTTCAGCAATCAATCGATCTATCGCACTCAGAAATAAGTCCACTCCCGATCGCACTCAGAAATAAGCCCACTCCCGGTGACCCCTGGGCACCTGCTGCTTGCTCCAACCACCGCTGCCCCCACGGATTGGCGCTTGCTGTGCCACCACCAGCAGGTTCTGCAAACAACCTGTGAGCACGTCTCACTGCGTGCCAGCCATCGCGCGTACCTCGTCGGACTGAGCTCGCCTCCTGATGCAAGCCACCAGAGGGTCCGCGGGCTCCTAACCTGTTCTGCAAGTGCCCCCGCCCCCACTTCAGGGCAGTGGCTTCCCTCAGCCCTTCCCCCAAGGTGAACACTCCAACAGAAGCCCCCTCAGCCTGGCTCCCGCAAGCCCGGGGCAGCCCGAGAGCTCCTTAGTTAGCCCTGCAGAGAGAGCTGCTCCCCACCCTGCTCGGGGCCCCCAAGGAGACCCTCAGGATGCCCAGAGCCCGGAGCGAGGGCGGTCCGCCTCTCCCGGTGTCCCGCCG
>NW_006203419.1:2370274-2373637 GCF_000334495.1 Tupaia belangeri chinensis | reverse complement strand
CCCTGCAGGCCACCCGAGCCGAGGTTGTGTTGTCCTCCCTGCCTGGGAACCCCGGGTCCCACGCTCCCACCTGGACCCACACTCCCTTCCCTCAAGCTGGGCGCCAACTCACCCACCCATTCCATAAGAAAAGCAGACCGCCCAGCCCTGCTGGTCCAGTGCTGGGCACAACGCAAAGTCGAGGCTGCCAGCGAGGCGATCGTCACTAGGACGCCAGCCTCGGTTTATCCAAGAAGTCAGGAACCGGTTTTCCGAAAGTCAGGGACGCCCCGGCTTCCTCCCATTCCCCGAGTGCCTTCACTCCCGCAGGCCCTCCACCATATCCCAGCTGGGTCCAGAGAGCTAGCCTCCAAGGACCACCTCCAATCTTCGTGTCTCCCCAACACGGTTGCCCCACTTGCCACTCCACCCATTGCCTTGAAAACTTCTGCGTCAGTCTTAAACCCTAAACAGCCCAGGAGGGGTCATGCACTTAAGTCGTCCTTGGCCTGTCTCTTCACAGTCCAGGGCTCTGAGCAGAAATGTCCTTTTTAAGAAAAGAGGGCCAGCTGGTGGCATGGAGGTGAAGCCTGCTGCATCCCACATGGCCAACTCCGAGGTTTCAGTCCCCAACCTGGTGACTTGAAAAACCTCCAGGTTGCATGTACATGGGTGCCCAAAATTCGAAGAAGAGAATGGAGAAGAGACCGTGTCATGGTCATCCCCACAGGAATGATTTCTCACTTCTTTCCCTCCCTCCCTCCGTCTCTCTGTCCCTCTCACTGCAATGAGTGCAGGCACCCTAAGCAAAACTAAAATTTTATATATATCCCTCTCCATATCACCCAGTAATTCCACTCCTGGCAAAGGATAGGAAAACACATGGTAAAAAGAACACTTGTAACATCCATGTTTATTGCACCATTACTCATAATCTCTTAGCATAGAATCAACGCAAATGTCCAAGAATAGATGAATGGATTAAAAAACTGTGGCACATATACACTATGGAATACCACTCAGTCATAAAGAACAATGAGACTTTTTTTTTTTTTGGAGAGGTTTTTGTTTTGTTTTGTTTTGTTTTGTTTTGTTTTTTGCTATAGGGCACGTTCTCTCGCCAGACAGACAGAGAGAGACAGAGAGACAGAAAGCGAGAAATCACCCCCCAGGGGGGATGGTCATGCAGCAATTCCTTCTCCTCCATTCTCCTCTCGGGATCTTAGGCACGCACGCACATGCGCCCGGCGTGAGTTTTAAGCCACCGGGTCTGGGACGCGAACTGCAGTCGACTATGTGGAAGTCCAGCGACATGGCCATTACGCTAACTGCTGGTTCCCAAGAACAATGAGACTTTGACATTTAATCCAAAGTAGACAAATATGGAGGATTTAATGGTACACGAAGCAGCCAGACTATGAAAAAGAGGCACTGTATGTCTCCACTTATTATATGAATGTCTGCCTTCTATGGCAGACACTGAAAAATCAGAAGGTACACTAATAGGGAGGGCAACTATAGATACCAGAAAGCAAGGGATTGGAAGTTGGGAAGGCAACTGTAGACTGTTTGGGCCAGCAGGTGGCATGGTGGTTAAGAAGGTGGACTCCCACATGGCTGACCATGGTCCAACTCCCAGACCTGGTGGCTTGCTTGCTTTCTCACTTTTTCTCTCTCTCTTTCTCTCTCTCTCTCTCTCATATATGTGTCCCATAGCGCATTAAAAAATAATAATAATAAATTAATTAAATAAATAATTTTTTAAAGAATAGAATGTTTATGAGTGAGCTATGGGTTAGATTTTCTGTGCTTGAATTCTGCCTCCCTGTAGCCTAAGGGAAGTTCATTTCTTGCTTCTGTAAAATGGGGTTAATAATTTTTGCAGAAGATGCAGACGCAGGTGCTGTGGAGCTCTGGTCAGCCCACTCCTGCTCCTGACTCACCGGAACAAGTCAGTCAGGAAGCCATGCTGCAGCCATGGCTTTTTTATTTTTATTAAAGAGAGAGATTTTTGCTAAAGGGCATTTGTGCTTACCAGAGAGACAAAGACAGAAAGTTGAGAAATCATCCCCAAGGAGGGATGACCACACCACATTCCCTTCTCTTCTTTCTCAACTCAGGATTTTAGGCACACATGCAGGAGCCTGGCATGAGTTTGAAGCATAACCACACAGCAGCATAACCATTATGGCAACTGCTGGTCCCCATAGCCATGGCTTTTAAAGATACTGTTTTAAAAACAATGGTAGAGCAAGAAGTGGTCATTCACCCAATTAGAATTACTTTCACCAGCAGCAGTGTAAAGTCCCTGGACAAAGTGCATGCTGACTTAATCAAAGGTGCAGAGGAAAAGAATCTCAAGGAGAACGGACCAGTTCAGATGCCTACCAAAACTTTGACAATCACTACAAGAAAAAAAAAACTTGTGGTGAAGGTTCTAAACTTGGGATCATTTCCACATGAGAATCCACAGGCAACTCATTGATTTGCACAGTCCTTATGAGATTGTTAAACAGATCACTTCCATCAGTATTGAACTAGGAGTTGAGGGTGAAGTCACCATTGCAGATAAGTCAACTCTTTTAATAAATTGATTATCATCTCTTAGGGAAAAAAAAATGGGGTTAACAAATAGGACCTCCTCCAAGAGTCGTTGTATTCAATAAAAATATTACCATGGACTGATGAATTACAAATGATAGGACATTATTCAAATTGCTTTGGTGTAAGCAATAGGAAATTTATGTACTTGCATAACTGAAAAAAACAGAAAACTGATGCAAGTACTAGAGGCCAGCAGGTGGCATGTAGGTTAAGGCAGCTGGATCCCACATGGATCCCACAGCTGACTAGGCAGTTTGAGTTCTGGACCTGTCAGTTACACCTGGTGCTTTTGTGTGCCTAAAATTTGAAGAGAAGAATGGAGGAGAAAGGATTGTGCCATGGCCATCCCCCCAAGGGGTGATTTCTCACTCTCCCTCTATCTCTCTCCCTCTTTCTCTGTCTCTTTCTAGTGAGTATACCCACCCTGTGGCAAAAAAAAAAAAAAGAAAGAAAGAAAGAAGGAAGGAAGGAAGAAAGAAAGAAAGAAGGAAGGAAGGAAGAAAGAAAGAAAGAAGGAAGGAAGGAAGAAAGAAAGAAAGAAGGAAGGAAGGAAGAAAGAAAGAAAGAAGGAAGGAAGGAAGAAAGAAAGAAAGAAAAAAGAAAAGAGAAGAGAAGAAGAAAGAGAGAAAGAAAGAAAAAGAAGTACTAGAGACTCAAAACATGTCAAGATGCCATCAGGTGGCATGGTGGTTGGGGTGCTGGATTCCCACATGGCCAACCACAGTTAGAGTCTCAAACCTAGCAGCTTGCTTTCTCACTTCCTCTCTCTCTCTCTCTCTC
>NW_006203419.1:2369367-2370233 GCF_000334495.1 Tupaia belangeri chinensis | reverse complement strand
CATTTCTCTCATCTTGATCTCTGTGTGTGTGTGTGTGTGTGTATGTGTGTGTATATATATATATATATACATTTCAAGACTTGATCTTCCTCTCTTCATCTCTCACACTGTGCTTATAGTGGCAAAGTTGTCTGCCAGCAGCTCATCCTCCTGGCCCAAGTCCTCATTTCCTTCTGCAAGAAGTCAAGGCTATACCTAGTTGGCTCTGATTGGCTCACACATCATCCCCAGACCAATCACTAAGGTTATGATCTTTCTTTTTTTTAAAAGAGTTTTTTGTTTGTTTGTTTTGCTTGGTGTTTTGTTTTGTTGTTTGTTTTGCTTTTTGCTATAGGGTACGTGCACTCACTGGAGAAAGAGAAAGACAGAAAGTGAGACATCATCCCCCAGGGAGGATGACTAGGTCTCAATCCCTTCTCCACTCTCCTTTCAGGATTCTGAGAGGAGACATGCACGCATATGCACTGGGTGTGCATCTCAAGCCTCTGGGTCCAAGACTAAAACCAAGGTCAACCATTGCAGGAGTCCAGCAACATAACCCTTACAACGCCATCTGCTGGTCCCAGGTTGTAATATTTCAATTGGTTGGATCTGAATTGCGCCGCCATTCCTGAAGGCAGTCCTGGCTAAATTATGAGTAGGGAATGAGAAAGGGTGATTTCAGGGCACTGTTTACCATTGGGAGGTGGATGGACTCAGCAGTGTGCCAAGCACCCAGTAAGTTCCCAAACACACTGGCCATTGTTGAGAACTTCATTACATTTCAGAGGTGCCAAGTACCTTTAGAACATCCTTCTATGTTTGGAGAACTTCAAATGTCATGAATCCTGTACCCTAATCTTCCACTCCAAAGCCAGAAACACTCT
>NW_006203419.1:2368221-2369350 GCF_000334495.1 Tupaia belangeri chinensis | reverse complement strand
AAGCTTAGGTGCTGGCATAATCCAAACCCTGCCAACAGGGTACACCACTGATAATCTATATGTGGATGGGCCAGCAGGTAGCATGGATGCTAAGGCGTTGAACTCCCACATGGCTAACTGAGGTTTGAGTCCTGGGCCTGGTGGCATGCTTTCTCATTTTCCTTTTCTCTCTGTCTCACTGGTAAAAAAATAAAAAAATTAAAAAAAATTAATGATAATAGTGATAAATAAAATTAAATTAAACATGTCTTAAAAAATATTTTTGGGGAACCAGCAGTTAGCATAATGGCTATGTCGCTGGATTCCCACGTAGTCTACCACAGTTCGCGTCCTGGACCCAGTGGCTTAGAACTCACGCCGGGCACGTGTGCATACGTGCCCAAGATCCCAAGAGGAGAATGGAGGAGAAGGGATTGCGGCGTGGCCATCCCCCCTGGGGGGTGATTTCTCGCTTTCTATCTCTATGTCTCTCTCTGCCTGTTTGGCGAGAGCACGTGCCCTATAGCGAAAACCTCTCAAAAAAAAAATACATATATATTTTGGGAGATCAGCAGATGGCGTAGTGGTTACATCATTGGACTATCACATGACCAACCATGGTTCAAGACCCGGACCCAGAGGCTTGAAACATGCCAGGCACATATGCATACATGCCCAAAATCCCAAGACGAGAATGAAGAAGGGATTGCAGTGTGGTCATTCCTCCTGGGGAGTGATATCTCACTTTCTATCTCTCTGTCTCTCTGGCAAGTGCACACACCCTATAGCAAAAATCTCTCTAAAAAAATAATAAAATATTTTTGTATGTGGAAGCAAATAATGTGAGAAAGCAGGTATCACTTGGTGGAGGGGTGGGCACGGGGGCAGCAAAGGGAGTAACAAGAATGGCAGTGAAGGCATCTGGCTTTAGAAATAGCCATGGCAGCAGTGCTGGAGAGCTCGCCAAAAGAAGGAAGCCACTTTTGTTTTTGTTTTTGTTTTTCTTTGCTATAGGTAAATGTACTCACCAGAAAAAGACAGAAGGAAGAGGGAGAAAGAGAGAAAGTGAGAAAGCATCTCTTAGGGGGATGGCCATGCCACAATCCCTTCTCTTCCACTCTCCTCTTAGGATTTTGGACACACATACACA
>NW_006203419.1:2323038-2367455 GCF_000334495.1 Tupaia belangeri chinensis | reverse complement strand
CTTTGAAGCTTAGGTGCTGGCATAATCCAAACCCTGCCAACAGGGTACACCACTGATAATCTATATGTGGATGGGCCAGCAGGTAGCATGGATGCTAAGGCGTTGAACTCCCACATGGCTAACTGAGGTTTGAGTCCTGGGCCTGGTGGCATGCTTTCTCATTTTCCTTTTCTCTCTGTCTCACTGGTAAAAAAATAAAAAAATTAAAAAAAATTAATGATAATAGTGATAAATAAAATTAAATTAAACAAGTCTTAAAAAATATTTTTGGGGAACCAGCAGTTAGCATAATGGCTATGTCGCTGGATTCCCACGTAGTCTACCACAGTTCGCGTCCTGGACCCAGTGGCTTAGAACTCACGCCGGGCACGTGTGCATACGTGCCCAAGATCCCAAGAGGAGAATGGAGGAGAAGGGATTGCGGCGTGGCCATCCCCCCTGGGGGGTGATTTCTCGCTTTCTATCTCTATGTCTCTCTCTGCCTGTTTGGCGAGAGCACGTGCCCTATAGCGAAAACCTCTCAAAAAAAAAATACATATATATTTTGGGAGATCAGCAGATGGCGTAGTGGTTACATCATTGGACTATCACATGACCAACCATGGTTCAAGACCCGGACCCAGAGGCTTGAAACATGCCAGGCACATATGCATACATGCCCAAAATCCCAAGACGAGAATGAAGAAGGGATTGCAGTGTGGTCATTCCTCCTGGGGAGTGATATCTCACTTTCTATCTCTCTGTCTCTCTGGCAAGTGCACACACCCTATAGCAAAAATCTCTCTAAAAAAATAATAAAATATTTTTGTATGTGGAAGCATGTGATGTGAGAAAGCAGGTATCACTTGGTGGAGGGGTGGGCACGGGGGCAGCAAAGGGAGTAACTGGCAGTGAAGGCATCTGGCTTTAGAAATAGCCATGGCAGCAGTGCTGGAGAGCTCGCCAAAAGAAGGAAGCCACTTTTGTTTTTGTTTTTGTTTTTCTTTGCTATAGGTAAATGTACTCACCAGAAAAAGACAGAAGGAAGAGGGAGAAAGAGAGAAAGTGAGAAAGCATCTCTTAGGGGGATGGCCATGCCACAATCCCTTCTCTTCCACTCTCCTCTTAGGATTTTGGACACACATACACACACACACACACACACACACACACACACACACACATGCCTGGCGTGTTTTTTAAGCTGTCAGGTCTGGGACTTAAACCATGCAGACAGTCATGTGGGATCTTACCACCTTAACCACCATGCCACTGGCTAGCCCAGAAACCACACGTTTGTCTATTGTCTATTATCACATAACAAACCACCACCAAAACTTAGTGCCTTAAAACAGCACTGATTTACTATAAATTCTTAAAGCTGATGGTTCCTTTGCTGTGCGAAGTGTTGACAAGAGACATCAACTGGAAGCTTGCCTGAGGCTTGAACATTCAATATGGCTTCTCTCTCCACGGATATTCCAACAGGAATGGCTCTGCCTTGTTACAAGATGGCAACTTGGTCTCCTAGAGGATGAATTTGGAAGTTGCCATTGGTCCCCAACAGCTAAGTCATTATTCCTACCACCTTCAATAGCTAAAGAAAGTCACAAGTCCAGCCCAGATTCAAGGGATGTGTAAATCAATCCCACCACTCAAAGAGTGGAGTGTTTTATTCATTTGCTAGAGCTGCCATTACAAAATACCATAGACTGGGGGGCTTAAACCAGCAGTTCCCAACCTTTCTGGCATCAGAGAGGTTTCATAGAAGACAATCTTTCCACAGACTGGTGGTCGGGGATGATTGCAGGATGATTCAAGTGCATTACATTTACTATGCATTCTATTTCCATTATGATTACATTGTAATATACAGTGATACAATTATACAACTCATCATAATGCAGTATTTGCAGCCACACCTCAGCACCAGCATTACTGCCTCAGTTTCACCCCAGATCATCAGGTATTCAGTTTTCCTAAGGAACAGGAACTTACATGCGCAGTTCACAATAAGGTTTCTATTTCTATGAGAATCAAAGGCCACTGTTGATCTGACAGGAGGTGGCACTCAGACGGTAATATGAGCGATGGGGAGTGACTGTAAATACAGGTGAAGCTTTGATGGCTCCCTGCCACTCATCTCTTGTTATGTGGCCCACAACGGTACCACACTGTACGAGTTAGGGTTGGGGACCTCTGGCTTAAGCAACAGGAATTTATTGTCGAAGCATTAGGGTTACTTGGTTCTAGGAGAAAGAATCTATTCCATGCCTCTCTCCTGGCCTCTGGTGTGTTGCTAGAAATCTTTGGTGTTCCTTGACTTGTAAATGCATCACCCTCATCTTTGCCATTATCTCCCATGCGTTCTTCCTGTGTATGGCTACCTCTCAAATTTCCTCTTCTTAAAAAGACATCAGTAACATTAGATTATAGACCACTCTGGTGCCTCCATTTTAACTTGATTACCTCTATAGAGACTGTTTCTTTAAATAAAGTCCTTTTTTTAAAAAAGAATTATTTCATTTTTGATTTTATTTATTAATTATTTCATTTTTAACTTTGTTTATTTCAACTTGACCAGGGAGGGACAGAGGGGGAGAGAGAGAAAACAAGCCACCAGGTCCCGGACTTGAACCATGGTCAGCCATGTGGGAATCCAGCGCCTTTAGCCACCATGCCACCTGCCGGCCCCCTTAAATAAAGTCTTATCCTGGTATATTGGGGATTAGAACTCCAATATATCTCTTTTGAAGGCATGCAATTCAACCCATAGTAACTCTGCATACAGGAATGGAATGAATCCTTGGCAATCACCTTTGCAGATAATCTGCTGCAAAACAGAACCCTCATGAAAACCTCCCTCTTGTCTACAGGACGGATAGATCCTGGGAGAAACAGATTCCTCTAGGACCTGGAAAATTCAAACATTCTTTTTAAGTCACACAGCAGCAGCTTTGGGTTATAACCTCTTTTTCTCTCTCCTCCCCTCTCCGGGGGGCGGGGGCCTCTTTAGATCCTGAGTAGAGCAAAGTGAGTTGAAGCTAAGGTTTCTCACTGTTCTTCCCACCACAGATGGGGGCGGAGGTAAGGCTCAGGTACCTGACACCCCACCGTGGATGAAGGGTGGAGGTTAGGCTCAGGGAGCTGACAACCAGCTGTGAGGCATTGAGTAAGTTCAGAGGACTTGGTTTTGACATCTGTGAGATGGAGAAAATGATAAAAGTCTGTCTCTCAGGGTTGTGGTAAGGATTAAAAAGAATAAAAGGATAAGGCTAGGAGGTGGCATGGAGGGTAAGGAGCTGGGTCCCACAAAGCCAGCTTCAGAATTTGAATCCTGAACCTAGAGGCCTGATAATCACACCAGGCACATGTGCAGGCATGCCCAAAATCCTGGGAGGAGAGTGGAAAAGGGATTATGGTGTGGCCACCCCCCTGAAGCGGGGGAGGGAATGATTTCTCACTTTCTCTTTCTTTCTCTTTCTGGTGAGCACATACATCCTATAGCAAAAAAAAAAAAAAAAAAAAAAAAAAAAGAAAAAAAAAAAGAAAAAAAGGGAAAAAGGAGAAGCAAACCTCCAGGTCCAAGACTCAAACTGCTGTCGGCCATGTGGGAATCCCATAGCTCAACCCCCATTCCACATGCTGGCCCCTACACATTCCATCTTAATCACCATCCCACAGCAGCTGCCATGGGCCTTAACCCTGTCATCTGCACTGTTGTGCCACTAGCCAGGTCTCTGGGACTTCATGAGACCACCTTGTACAGATGGTAACCACAATACAACAGGTGAACACCAGCTACTGATAAAAAAAACTACCACAAAACAGTACTTTTATGACCCCATCACCATTGTGACCCACAGCCAGGCGAGCAATGCAGTCGAGGGTCTTTTTCACGCTTGGGTAACTCAAGTATCAGAGGTGGTATCCTTGCCCACAAAGCACCAGGACCCCAACTGGTCAAAGCACCTGGAGCCTAAGCAGATCAAGATGGAAGACTGGGAGAGTGTTATTCTCTCCCTGAGCATGGACCCACTGCCAACCTCTAGGAGGGAAAACACAAAAAAAAAAAAAAAAAAAAAAAAAAAAAAAAGGATAAAATAAAAGGTAAAGAGTGTGAAAAGTGATGTCTAATGTCAGTAATCATTAGTGTCAGTCTCTATTGCATCAGTCCCTCTGACTTGGACTCCACTTTGTGTTGAAACATTAGCTAAGTATTGAACACAGACTTCACATGTGTGGAGCACTTCACAGTTTACAAAGCTCGTCCACACCCGCCATCTCAGGGAGTCCAGTTACCTCACACCATGAGGGCAGAGTAACAAAGAAGGGCTTTAAGAAGTGTTAGCTCTGATGATGTTGGTTGCTGTAGCAAAGAGACACAAAAATATAATAGTCCAAACATAATAGAAATATGAATCTTAGCCACACTATAAATGGGCGTTCCCATTTCATAATGGCTTTCCTAGTCTCGGAGATTCCGGAATCTAGGTTCATTTCATCTTTTTCCCCCTCAGAGGGAACATGCTCTTGCCAAAAAAGAGACAGAGAGGGAGACGAAGAAGGAGAAAGCTCCTCCATGAGCCATGGTTACACCACAATCCCTTTTCCTCTGTGTCTCCCTCCTTCTGGGATTTCGAACACATGCGCAGATATGCCTGGCGTGATTTTCAAGCCACCAGGTCCAAGACTCAGACTGCATAGTCAGCTATGTGGGATCCAGCCCCTGAACCACTAGGTCATGGGCTGGCCCCAAGAGACTCATATCATCCTGTGCCTCTAGCCACCATGAGGGTCTTGTAATTATCTTCCCAGAGAAAAAAAAAAAAAAAAAGGAAAGTGTTAGCTTGAAAAATGACAATACTTCGACTCACATAGCCCAAACCAATCATATAGTCACACCTGACTGCGAAGTATGTTCTAGGTGTGTGCCCAGGAAGAGCAGGAAAGTGCTATTGACAAACAGCCTCAGTCTCTGCCACGAGGTCCTTTATACAATTGTACAAGGGGTGGGCTACATATCCCCAAGGAGGAGTATTTTCTGGTTGAGTATAGAGTGGGTCGACATATTGGCCACTGCTTCCTGATTCCCTGTTTAGTAGTTTGCACCCACAGTCTTGCTATGGACTCAGAGAGGAAGAGTATATCCCGACCCACTGGTGTTGGGCCTGACCATGTGACTTTCTCTGGAGGATGAAATGGAGTAGAACTGGTAGTGTATCCATAGGAGCCTCAGCTTTAAGAGTTCCTGCATGTCTTTACTTTCTTCTTGCTTTCACTACCTCCATTAAAAATGTCTTTCTGGATAGGTGCTGCCCTTCAGCCTGGGGCCACAGAATGAATTTGGGAGGAGCAGATTGGAGTTCTACCCAACACGCAGAGTCAAACTCACCAGACCAGTATTTGAAACAGAGCCACCTCTCTGATTAAAGGCTAGATCAACTTGGAACTCCCAGCCAATCTGTAGGTGCATGAAATCAGTAGAGCCATCCCAGCCAACCCACAAACACATGAGAAATAAATACTCATTGTTATATGTCACTGACATCTCATGGTTGTTACACAGCACTGTGGTGGCAATAAACCAGGTGATACAGAGGACAAATAGAGTTTGTCCACTCTTTTCATAACTGATGTCAGTGCCATCTGGTTGAAAAAAGAATGGCAAAACAAAAATATGCATGGCTTAAAATCAGGTCTACATGGCTATGCAGTAAATGGACATTACCACATCTGAAGTCAAACCTAAACTGTATGCTCTCTCTTCTCTTCCACTTACAGCCAGACTGGTTATCCTTATATTCTCTGCCAGGATAGGAGTCCCTGATGGTTACTGTATGGTTGCCCCAATGCAATGATAACACATTGATTATAAGACACTAACAGATCCAGGCAAAGGATAAGAGTGCCATTCTTGTGGGAAAAGGCTCCAGCTTTGCACGCTCTGGAGTGAGAGACACTGTAGCAGGTGCTGATGGAGGTAAGCATTAATGGCCTTTGGGTACCTGGAGAAGGAGGCAAGCTGCTACTGAAACCAGCCTATCAAGCGGAGGCTCTGGACAGGTCCACTAAGGTAGGTCTTCTCAGATCACCTGGGGACCTAGTTAAAATACAGGCTGTATGTCAGCAAGTCTGGGATAGGACCTGACAGTTTGCATTTTCTTATTTTTTTCTTTTTACATTTTTTTAAGAATTATTTATTTAATGTTATTTATTATTATTTTTAATTTGATCAGAGAAAGACATAGAGAGAAAGGGAAAAGAATAAAGCAAACTGCCAAGTCTGGGACTCAAACCACTGTCAGCCATGTAGGAGTCCAGAGCCTTAACTACCACTCTACCTGCTGGCTTTGAGATGCTGCGTTTCTTTTTTTTTTTTTTTTTCCTTAGTTACATATTTATTTAATTTTACTTGCTACTTTAGTTTTTTTAGAGAGAGATTTTTGCTATAGGGCACGTCCACTAACCAGAGACAGAAAGCAACAAATCACCCCGAGGAGAATGACCATGCCACAATCTCTTCTCCAATTCTCCTCTCCAGATTTTGAGCACATATGCACACTTGCTCAGCATGAGTTTTAAGCCACGAAGTCCAAGACTTGAACCACGGTTGACCACATGGGAGTAAATTATGCCATCTGCTGGTCCTTATTATTATTATTATTAATTTGCTATAGGGCACATGTGCTCATCAGAGAGAGAGAAAGGGAAAGTGAGAAAGTAAGTTGCCAGCACCAGGACTCGAACTGTGGTCGGCCATGTGAGAGTCCAACACTCCAACTATCATGCCACTTGATGACCCCAAGATTCTGCATTTCTAACCAGTTCCTAGATGAGGCTGATACATTGGTCCGCGGGCCAGACTTGAATCAGCAAAGCTTTAAAGCCCTGGTGTTAACCTCAGCTACACAGTGGGATAGCAGGGAAGCTTCTAACTGTTGATGCCTGAGTCCCGTCCCCAAAGGTTCTGCTGCAGTGGGTCTGAGGTGCAGCCTGGCCTTCATTTTTAAACCTTCTGGTGACTTCAATGTGTACCCTTCACTGTCTTCAGAGAGTCTTCATATAAATCAACTTCTCATTATAGATCTAACCTTCAACTCATTGGACAATCCTGGATAGGTTTGAACTTCATCTCAGGTCTCCTCTTCATTTTTCTGAGGGCTCTGGCTCTCTGCCCATCCTTTATTGTGCCTAAGAAAGAAATTTTTTTAAACTTTTTTAAACTAAAATTATCCCCATTTTGTGAAAGAAAAAAAAAAAAAAAAACGATAATTTAGACTGGCAAGTGGTGTGGTGGTTAAAGATGATGGACTCCCACATGACCAACCATAGTTCAAATCTTGGACCTGGGGGCTTCCTTTCTCACTTTTCCTCTCTCCCTCTCTGTCTCTCTCTCTGGTCAAATTAGAGAATAATAATAAATAAAGTTAAAATAAAATAATTCTTTTTTAAAAAATCATTAAGGGACCAGCAGTTGGTGTAATGACTATGTCGCTGGATTCATGTAGTTGACCGTGGTTCAAGTCTCGGACCCAGTGGCTTAAACTCACACCGGGCAACTGTGCATGCGTGCCCAAGATCCTGAGAGGAGAATGAAGGAGAAGGGGTTGTGGTGTGGCCATCCCTGGCGGGGGTGATTTCTCGCTTTCTATCTCTCTGTCTCTCTCTGTCTTTCTGGCGTACGCATGCACCCTACAGCAAAAACCTCTAAAAAAAAATCATTAAAAATACATCAAAAAGTAAAAAAAAATAGGGGGTCAGACAGTGGTGCAGCAGTAAGACAACCTTCTGAGAGGCTGACTCACAGGAGAGAGTTCTGGGTTCATATCCAGAGACCTCCCTGAACACACTGGGCATATGTGTGCTTACGACCTGAGACTGGTTTCAGCCGCAGGTGAACTGCATCATAGAGATCCTGCTGGGGGTGCATGTCTCTCTCTCTCTCTCTCTCTTTCTCTCTCTCTCTGGAGAAAGAAATAAACTTTTAAAAAAGAAAGTGAGGACTGGCAGATAGTATGGTGATTAAGGCATTGGACTGCCACATGGCTGACTACAGTTCAAGTCCTGGACCTGGTGGCTTGCTTTCTCACTTTCCCTCTCTCTCTCTCTCTGACTGGCTCTGGCCAAAATTTAATAATAATAATCAAGAAAACTAAATAAATAATTGTTTTAAAATAGAAAAGAGAGAAAGATGGAAGGAAGAAGGAAAGAAGGAAAAGAAAGCAGGCCCAATAGATGGGACGGGCAGTGGCGGCACTGCAGTGAAGCAATGCTCTGTGATGGTCAATCCACATGGAAAGGCCCCAGTCCACTCCCAAGGTCTCCCTGTGATCCAGCCTGGTTGAGACTAGGATGGATTATGACATGAGACCCTGTGGGTGGTACCGTCTCTCTGTCTTTCTCTCTCATAGAATAAATAAAGTTGAAAAATAAGGGCAAAATGGGCAAAAATGGAGTCCTTTGACTGGATCAAATGTGACCTTTGGAAAATCTTGCTCTCCTGCCCTTCCTTCCCATGATCCCTAACATTTAGGGCAAACACTCCGGGACTACGCGTGGGGCCCGGTCTATGTCCATGGAGAGAGTTGGCCATGGGGTTGAGCGCCAGCCCACAGCCAGGTGTTAATAGGTGGGAAATGTCTGCTTTTTAACCAGGACCATGTAATACCTCTTTCATATCAAAACAAGAATAGAAACAGAGACAAACTTGAAATGTATGTGAGTTTTTGAGGCAAAATCCTAGACTTTGCAGTCATTCAGGGTTTGCTGTGGTGGTCTCAGGTTGGGGGCAGGGCCTCTATCTTTGGGAATTTGCAAGGGTTGCCAAATCTAGCAAAGAAAAATATAGGCCACGCTGTTCAGTCTGTGTCTCAGAGAATCAAGGGATGATTCTTAAGGAGAAGTACAGGCCTCATGATGTAGCAGTGAGTGGCCAGGGTTCGTTCCCCTAAGCCTTGAGGTATCTGGCTTCCCACCTTCAGATTTCGTGTGCAACCAGGCCAGATGGCCAGGCTTCTGGAGACGTCCAAGTGACCTCAGGAATTCTGTACACTTCTCCAGAGCACCAGAAATAGGCACCTAGACCATCTGACTATGCAGACTTTTGTTTGTTCCTTGGTCTGGGTGTTTGGAAATCTATTTGCTTAGGCCCTTACTCTCAGAGTTTAGGAGTTAGCTCATAGACAAGAATCTTCCAAAGAGAGCCATCTTCTTTGCCTTGAGCTCCCCCTTGCTTCTACCACCACTGTGTGTCCTCCGATGGGCCTGGCCCATGCCCCTGCCCACACCACCAACCCCTGGCAACCCTCCTCAATCTCCAGCCCAACCCTGAACAGCAGCCCCTGCAGAGGATTTGGGGAAACCAAGAAAAACAAACTAAGGAATGTGTCTCAAATCACATGAATTAAGAAGGGGCCCAATCAAGGGAGGTAGAACCAAGAGGGGATGTGGTAAAGACTTTCATTCCACAAGCCCCTACCCCTGTCTGGACCCAAATAAGAGCACTGGATGCCATCCCCTCCAAGATCCACGCTCCTCTCTGCGGAGATCGTCCAGTGCCCTCAGCTTCCATCAGATCTTCCCTGAGCCCAGAGCTGTGCCAGGTATGCTGGACCATGACATCCGCAGCTGGGAGAGGCCCTCTGCCCCAATGACTGTCCCCTGGCATAGGGAGAGCCCAGCTCTATCCAGCTCCAGAGCAGCAGACCGGTCTGGTTGAGGCTGCGTGCGTGCGCAGTATGTATCAGCATCCTGGTCCCCACCCCACCCCAGGGGGCTGTGGCAAGCAGCCTCCTGACCACAACCCACTGTGTCAGTGACAAGTAAACAGGATGGGCTGATTGCTGCCTCAGGAGCAGATGCCACTCACTGTCTAAACAGGAAAGAAACCGTGGGAGGGCTGCCTTCACTACTCTGTGACGTAGGAGAGAGGAGGGGAGGACAGAAAGGAGAAGGAGGAAGAGGTGACTGGAGAAGGACAAAGACAAAGGGGGCCCGGTGGTGATACCGCAGCAAAACAAGAGGCTCTGCAAGGTTGAGCCACCTGGGAAGGTTCTAGGTTCATGTTCAGAGGCTTCCCCGAACATGCCAAGCACACGTGTGCCCATGAACTGGGGCTGGCTGAGGCTGGCAGTGGATCAAGGTGTCGAGACTGTTGGAGGGTTCTCTCTCTCTTTCTTATTCATGAAAAAAAGAAAATAAACTTAAAAAAAAATACAGAGACATAGAGACAGTGAAGGACACAGAACACTGGAGCCACACAAGGTATATTAAAATAGGCCGTTGGGTTTCCACCACGTGTTCTGTGCCCCCTGCTGCCCCTATTTGCCAAGCCTCCTGCCTCCCACTCAGGACTCCTGCCCCTGTCACCAGCCAACCCTCTCCACATCCGACCTCCTGTCCCAGCCCCCTAGTCTTACCCCACCTCTCATCCCAGGAAGGCCTCCCCACCTCCCTCCCTCCCAGAAATCTTCAAGGATAAACCACCCCAGGACTCCACCCTTTTTGCACAAGAAAAGTTCCAAAGTGAGTCTCCAGCAGACTACAGCCCAAGGGCTAAGCCATCTTTTCTCCTGCTGGGCCTCAACTGAGCCTGCCAACATTTGTAGGATACAGGATTTCTCCATGTCCAGACAGGGACACTGAGCCCTTTGTTGGTTCACCCGAGGCCACCAGCAAATCAGGACAAATTTAGCCTCCTGCATCTTAACATTTCCACTCTCATCCTCTTCCTGGACCACTGCTCGCTGCTCTTTGTTGGCGTGCCTCCCCTTGTCTTGGTGGTAATTAGGCCCTGATAGAAGCACCCCAGGGCCTGTGACTCAGGTAGGGGTAAGCTGGGGCCACCAACTTCCTGGGAGGGGCGCTTGCTTATTAAACAGACCATCTCTGAGTCACTGGAAGGACTGGGAGATCCTGGAGGTCGGGAGAGGCTGACTCATTCTTGTCTTTACCTCACTGAGGAGAAGGCGTCACACAGAGAATGGCCAGTTTATTGCGGTTTCCCAACAGGAATGAAGGCTGGAATTGCGCCATAGACAAAGGTGGACCAGGCTTCCTGAAGGGCCTTGTGACAACCCTGGAAGAGACAACCTGGGCAGAGAAAGCAGAGTCCAGGGTCCTCTCAAAACACTCTGGGCAGGAGCGAAGATCGAAATATACAAAACTCGGTATGCAAACGCAGGCTTGGAGAAAAAAAAATAGGTACATTTGAGAAATGCTATTTGCCTTGCAAAATAATCTTTCATTAAAAAGATTTAGAGGCAGTGGGACCAGCAGTTAGTGTAATGGCTATGTCGCTGGATTCCGATGAAGTCGACCACGGTTCACGGCCCAAACCCGGTGGTTTAAAACTCACACTGGGCGCGTGTGCGTGTGTACCCAAGATTCCAAGAGGAGAATGGAGAAGGGATTGCAGCATGGCCATCCCCTCTGGGGGGCGATTTCCCGCTTTCTATCTCTAAGTCTCTCTCTGTCTGGCAAGCACATGCGCCCTATAGCAAAAACCTCTCCAAAAAAAAAAAAAAAGATTTAGCGGCAGTTTGGAAAACACACCAAGCACATGTAGGTGCATGCTGCAAATCCTAACTAATGGGAAAATAGAGAAAAAGAGATTCCAGCATGAACATGCCCCATTGATGGGGTGCTTTCTGTCTGTCTGTCTCTCTCTCTCTCTCTGTCTCTCTCCTTAGTGAGTGCACATACCCTCTGATAATAATACAGACATATGGGGCTGGCAGGTGGCATGGTGGTTAAGGGTGCTGGACTCCCATGGCCACCTGCGGTTTGAGTCCCCAACCTGGCAGCTTGCTTTTTCACTCTCTCTCTCTCTCTCACTATGTCCCTCTCTGGTCAAATTAAAATAAGTAAAGTTAAATAAAATAATTCTTTAGAAACTTTTTAAAAAAATTATTAGTAATACAGACATACATACATGCATACATAAAGATTCAGTTCCTTGTAATGGCGTTCCATTCTTGGCCATTTCCAGGATTTGCTTAAGGAGCTACCATTATTTAACAGCAGGGGCCCCCCCTTGGGACCACCAGATGGCATAATGGTTACATTGCTGGACTCCCACGTAGTCTGCCATGGTTCGAGTCCCAGACCAAACGCCTTAAAAATTATTCCAAATGCAATTGTGTGTGTGCCCAAGATCTTGAGAGGAGAATGGAGGAGAAGGGATTGCAGTGTGGCTATCCCTCCTGGAGACGGGGGGAGATGATGTCTCACTTTCTGTCTCTGTCTCTCCGGCAAGCACCCATGCCCTATAGCAAAAATCTTTCTCAAAAAAAAAAAAAACAAAAACAAAAAAGGGACCAACAGATGGCATAAAGGTTAGGTCACTGAACTCCCATGTAGTTGACTGTGGTTCCAGTCCTAGACCCAGCTGCTTAAATCTCACGCAAGACACACGTGCACGTGTGTCCAAAATCCTGAGAGGAGACTGGAGGAGAAGGGATTGCAGTGTGGCTATCCCTCCTGGAGACGGGGGGAGATGATGTCTCACTTTCTGTCTCTGTCTCTCCGGCAAGCACCCATGCCCTATAGCAAAAATCTCTCTTAAAAAGAGAGAGAGAGAGAGAGACCAGCAGGTAGCATAATGGCTATGCCGCTGGACTCCCATATAGTCGACTGCGGTTCAAGTCCCGGACCCGGTGGCTTAAACTCACACCAGGCACATATGTGTGCGTACCCTAGATCCTGAGAAGAGAATGGAGAAGGGATTGCAACACGGTTATCCTCCCTGGGGGGTGATTTCTCGCTTTCTGTCTCTCTGTCTGTCTCTGTCTTTTTGGTGAGCGCACGCGCCCTATAGCAAAAACCTCTCAAAAAGAGAGAGAGAGAGAGAGCAGGGCTCCCCAACTCCCAAGTTGCAGACCTTGCATTGCCGCCTGGGCTCTGCTTCCTGTCAGATTAGCAGTGATACCGGGCTCTCATGGGTGCACAAACCCTACTGTGTGATTGATTCAATGTATACTGCAATGTCATAGTGGTGGAAATGGGGTGCACAGTGGATATGGTGTACTTGTGTCATCCTGGAACCCACCCTCCACCCCCATCTGTGGAGAGAATGTCTTCCAAGAGGCTGGTCCCTTGCGCAATGAAGGTAGGGAACTAGCAGGTGACATGACTGTTAAAGGAACTAGATTCTCACATTGGCGACTTTGGTTGGAGTCCCGGAATAGTGGCTTGCTTTCTCACTTTCCCTTTCTCTCTCTGTCTCTCTCTCAGGTCAAATTAGAAAATAATAACAAATAGAATTAAATAAATAAATATTGAGAGAGAGAGAGAGAGAGAGAGAAGAGGCACTCCCAGCAGTCATAGCACTAGGAACTTCTGCCCTGGAACATGACAGTCATTCTCACCTAGAAGTTGGAGATCACCCACCGGCCTTTGCTCCTTTGCCCTTGGTTCAGTGCCTCTCAATCTTTCAGAATCACCTGCAGAGCCCATTTAATGCTCAGGTGGCTGTGAACGCCTCCCCAGAGTTCCTGATTCCATTGGTTCTAGTGCCCGATTCTCTGCCTTTCTAACCAGGTCTCAGGTGCTGCTGCTCCGGGAGTTCAAGAGCATCACCAATGGGGTTAGATCCACCCACCTCTCTCTCTGCACATGCCCCGGAGAACTCCTGGAGAGAAACACTCAACCTTGTCTTTGATCTCCCTCTACATCAGGGTCACAAGGTCCCCCCCAGGGAACTGCACTACCTGACTGCTCACCGCATTTGCTGTGGGGGTTGTCTTCACATCTTCTAGAGTGTTCTTAAGCCTCTAACACCTCTTCATGTGCCCAGCCCAGCTGCTGGCCTCACTTCATACCTCATTAAGAAAACAGAGTCATGTCCTCCCATCATCAGATCTTCAACCCACTTGTCTCGGGGCCACTCTCTCTGTTGACCCTCCTGAGAGATCTAGGAGAAATAAAGTAGATTAATGATTTTTAAAGAATATAGATTATTTGAACAATAGTAAGTTTGATTTAAAAGGCAAGTATAGGGACCAGCAGATGGTGTAATGGTTATGTCACTGGACTCCCACATGGCCAACAGCAATTTGAGTCCTGGATCCAGAAGCTTGAAACTCAAGCCAGGTGCATGTGCGTGCATGCCCAAAATTCCAAGAGGAGAATGGAGGAGAAAGGATTTTGGTGTGGTTGTCCCTCCCTGGAAGGTGATTTCTTGCTTTCTGTTTCTCTGTCTCTCCATCTCTCTCTGGTGAACGCATGCATTCTATAGCAAAAATCTGTCTCTCAAAAGAAGGACCAGCTCATGGCATAATGGTTACATCACTGGACTCTCACATAGTCAACCGTGGTTCAACTCTCAGACCCAGTGGCTTAAAGCTCACGCTAGGTGCAGGTGCATGCCATGCCCAAAATCCCTGGAGAAGAATGGAGGAGAGAGGATTGCAGCGTGGCCATCCCCCCTGGGGGTGATTTCTCGTTTTCTGTCTGTCTCTGTCTCTCTGGCGAGCGCACACACCCTATAGCAAAAATTTCTCCCCAAAAAAGAAATAAAAATTTTAAAAGTCATGTATAGAAAGAAACTTTCACCCAGCAAAAGAAAAAAAAAGTTTTATTCTCTTCAGGCATATACATAATATTTCCAAAAAATTATCACATAATACACTCTCGCACAATCTGCGATCAATAGCAAAGAATGAGCATCTTAACTATTCTTTTAATATAATAACTTAAAAAGATAACTAAAAAAAATTTATAAATCCTTTTTTTCACAGGTTTTTGCTATAGGGCGTGTGCGCTCGCCAGACAGAGAGCGACAGAGAGACAGAAAGACAGAAATCAATCCACAGGGTGGATGGCCATGCCGCAATCCCTTCTCCTCCATTCTCCTCTCGGGATCTTGGGCACGCACACACACGCGCCCGGCGTGAGTTTTAAGCCACTGGGTCCGGGATGTGAACTGCAGTCGACTACATGGGAGTCCAGTGACATAGCCATCACGCTAACTGCTAGTCTCAAAAAATGTTTAAATCCTTAAAAATACATTTCTAAGTCAGTTGTAGATAAAAGAATAAATCTATATAAAATCACAAAATACTACAAATATGAAATTATAAAATACTGTATCTTATTGGATATAGTAGCTACTGTCGGTGCCCCAACTATATCCCCTTTAACAGGTTAATACACCCATCCCCCAGCTGCCCAGGGTGTGACCTGCTGGCACCTTCAGGCAGCTCCTTCTCCAGAGAGCTGTCCTCAGTGAAAGGGAACCATCTCACCTAGGAGATTATGCTCCCACCTACTATTCCCATAGCGGCTTGCCCACCACTGACGCAAATAAGGAGACGAAAGTTCAGCCTGGGGCCAGCAGGTGGTATGGTGGTTGAGGTGTTGGATTCCCACATGGATGACAGCAGTTCAAGTCCCAGACATGAAGGCTTGCTTTCTCACTCTCTGTCTTGGTCTCTCTCTCTCTCTCTCTCTCTCTCTCCCTCTCTCTCTCTCTCTCTTTCTGGTGAGCACCTGTGCTCTATGGCAAATTTTCTTAAAAATTAATAACAACAAACAAAAATTTTTTGAATTAAAAAAAAAAAGTTCAGCCCACTGGTCTCATGATGGGCCAGTTCTATGACTATTCATGTCCCAGAGCACCCCATGGGATCCAGCCCACGCTAGACTTCAGCTGACACATGTCCTCCTTAGCTTCTTCTTCTGCCTCATCCTCAATGCCCTGACTCTGAGTACCCTCCCTCAAAAGATCACATGTCCAAGAATCCCCACTGTAGGCTCAACTTGTAGGAAACAAGACATAAGATTGATGTGTAACCATAAATGGAGACGTTAGAGAAGAAGAAAGGCTGAAAATTGAGCCACGTAGTCAACATAAGACATGAGGGAACAAATAAGAGAATAAATCTAAAGAAAGCAGAAAGAATGAAATAATAAGATATAGGAATTAAATGCACATAAAATATGTAAGAAAGAAGGTTCAACTTGATATTTAAAAAAATGTTTGTCACAGGGCACATATGCTTGCCAGAGAGAGAGACAGAGAAAGGAAAAGTGAGAAACCACTCTGCAGGGGCGATGGTCATGCCACAATCCCTTCTCCCCCATTCTCTTTCTCGGATTTTGGCATCATGCCACACACACACACACACACACACACACACACAGCAGGATTTTTCAAGCCATGGGTTCCAGGACTCAAACCAAGTTCAGCCATATGGGCATCCAGCTTCCTAATCACCATGTCACCTGCTGGGCCCCAATGATAAATTTTTTAAAAGATGCATAATGATAGAAAAAGCAGAAATTGAAACTGTAAGCAATTATAAGCTATGAATCACCACCAAACTTAAAAATTTAGGTGAAATAAATGTTACCCACCCTGGAAAATGTATCTATCTAAAGCTGACTCAAAAAGAAATAGAAAAGCTAAATCATTTTATAACTACATGAGAAATTTAATTAACAATTTAAAAATCTACCCATTAAAAAATAGGCTCTGATGGTTTTATGGACAGTTTCTTCGAAGCATTCAAGGAACAGATCATTCCAAACTCAGGCACTATTCCAGAAAATAAAGAGAACATGCCCCAAATTATTTACAAGGTCAGAAAAACCCTGGTACCTGAACCAAATAAGAACAAAATGAGAAAGAAACAGCACAGACTAATATCACTTACAACCACACATGTAAGATTCCAAACAAAAATTTTTTTTAAATTTTGCCAGAGGGTGTATGCACCCACCAGAGACAGAGAGAGAGAGAAGGAAAATGAGAAAGCACCGTCCAGGAGGAATGGTCACGCCACAATCCCTTCTCTTCCATTTCTCCCTCCTTTGGGGACTTTGAGCATGCATACACATGTGCCTGGTGTGTTTCTCAAGCCAGTGGATCCAGGACTGAAACCGTGCAGTTGGCCATATGCATCCAGACATCTTAACCACCATATCATGGGCTGACCCAAAAATAAAATTTTATAAACTGTATGCAGCAATGTATTTAAAGCAGTAACACACCATGCCCTGGTAAGATTTATCTCTAAAATTCAAAAATGATTTAACATTAAAATGTATTAACGGTTGGGAACCAGCAGTTAGCATAATGGTTATGTCGCTGGACTCCCACGTGGTCGACTGCGGTTCGCATCCCAGACCCGGTGGCTTAAAACTCGTGACGGGCGCATGTGCATGCGTGCCCAGGATCCTGAGAGGAGAATGAAGGAGAAGAGATTGCGGCGTGACCATCCCCCCTGGGGGGTGATTTCTCGCTTTCTGTCTCTATATCTGTCTCTGTCTGTCTGGCGAGTGCACATGCCCTATAGCAAAAAACCTCTCCAAAAAAAAAAAAATGTATTAACGGTTGACCTCATTATTAAATATTTTTACTATGTGCTATTAGCTCATTATTAAAATTCTTAAAAATCATTTTTAAGGATTAAAAACTTCTAGATATATAAAAAAAAGAATGAAATTGCCTAAACCTAGTAAAAGATATCCACCAAAATATTTTTTAAAAAATACTTAATGGAGAAACATTAAATTTTTGTCCTTTAAATTTTGGAATAAGGCAAGAATACTCATTGTCACTGCCACTATTTACCTTGGACTAGACATCTGGCCAATCTCCTTCTAAAGCTCAGGAAAACTAATTTCTCCAGAAATAAGCTATTAAAAATTATTAAGACCAGTCCAGCAGGTGACACTGAGGTTAAGATGCTGGATCCCACTTAGCCAACTGTGTGGTTCAAGTCCCAAATCTGGAGGCTTAAAAATCACACAAGGTACATGTGTGTGTGCCCCAAATCCCAAGAAAAGAATGGAGAAGGGATTGCAGCATGGTCATTCCTCCCGGGGAGGGGATGATTTCTCACTTTCTGTGTCTCTCTTTCTCTCTCTCTCTTTGCCTGGCGAGCACACACACCCTATAGATAACTAAAATAATAGTATTAAAACTAAATCTCATACAATGTTATTGTAAGAAAAGAAAATAAGGAGAAAATGATATCCCTACAGACAATGAACACAAAACACAATAAAAATGTAATCTACTATATCAAAATGAACTAAAGATATTTAGAAATTATAGATATAAAACAGAATAGAAAAACTCAGAAATAAAGCGAGAGCACTCAAGAAAGAATTTCAAGTAAAATTGTAAATTACTGCAGAAATCAAAACTAAAATAGTATGAATACAAGTAATACCATTTCTTTTCAGGGCACAACCAGGGAAGTGTACACATCAATTCCACTGGTATCCCATTGAGCTGGATACTTGGCCACAGGTAGCTGTAGGGGAGATAGAAAATGGGGTCATAGCTGGGCAATTAGGCACCTAGCAAAAACTTTCATTGCTCTAGAATAAAAGGAAAATGGAGTGTTACTTAGTAATCTTTCTAACAGCCCACCTTTGGGCCATGCAACCACTTCTGCCCATACACAGAAAAACCCTTGCTTTGGGGCCAGCAGGTAACATGATGGTTAAGGTGCCAGACTCACATGTGGCTGACCACAGTCCAAGTTCCGGACCTGGCAGCTTACTTTCTCACTTTCTCTCTCTCTCTCTGTCTCTCTCTGTGTTCAAATTAAATAATAATAATAATGATAATGAATAAAATAAAATATAATTCAAAAAAAAAAAAACCTTCCTTCCTTCCCAGAGAGGCAAGCCCTAAAGTATTACCAATTCATGATTCCACCTCACAGCCCAAGATTTATGGGAGGTGTGCAGCTCTCGCCATCTGGGCTGGATAAACTTCTCTGTGTTCAATGGTATATTTAAAAAAAAAAAAAAAAAGTAGGGCCGGCAGGTGGTGGGGTGGTTAAGGGCGTTGAATTCCCACATGGCCGACTGCAGTTCGAGTCCTGTCCTGCAGCTCTCTCTCTCTCTCTCTCTCTCTCTCTCTGTCACTGTGTCCCTCTCTGGTCAACTTAAAATAAATAAATAATAAAATAATTCTTTAAAAAAATACGGCAAGTTAAATGCCAGTAGATTGCATGGGAGTAAAGACGCTGGACTCCCACATGGCCGACCACAGTTTGAGTCCTGAGCCTGGCAGCTTGTTTTCTCTCTTTCTCTCTCTTTCTTTCTCTCTCTCTGGTCAAATGGTTAAAAAATAATAATTACTTTTTTTAAAGAACTATTTTATGTGACTTTATTTACTTATTTAAATTTGACTAGAGAAGGACATAGCCCTTGACCACCACGCCACCTGTCAGCCTCATTAATTAAAATAATTTAGGGGAACCAGCAGTTAGCGTAATGGCTATGTCGCTGGACTCCCATGTAGTCGACCGCGGTTCGCGTCCCAGACCCAGTGGCTTAAAACTCACGCCGGGCGCGTGTGCGTGCGTGCCCAAGATCCCGAGAGGAGAATGGAGGAGAAGGGATTGTGTCGTGACCATCCCCCCTGGGGGGTGATTTCTCGCTTTCTGTCTCTATGTCTCTCTCTGTCTGTCTGGCAAGTGCATGCGCCCTATAGCGAAAACCTCTCAAAAAAAAAAAAATTTAGAAAAAAAAAAAAGACAAGTTATCTGGCACCCACCACACATGGGGATGTGCACAATGCTGGACTGAAAACAAAATAACTGCAACAGAAGACTCATTTGAAAAGTGGAAGAATGGAAACCTGCCCAGCAGTCAGTGGTCTACAGCTGTCAAGTCCCATGATAGATAGGGTCCATAACACTGCCTAACCTGAAAATACAGAGGACAACCCGACTGGTTCACTTAGTTCTGATCATTTCCTGTTTGATCTGGGCATTGCCCACTTGAGGGTTAACCCTTCTCAATGTAAAGTGGGCTTCAAAGCCTGTGCCCTTCCCAGGCTTCCTGCTGGCAAACATCTAGGAGACCCTAAGTGTTGCAAACTAGGTTTGGAGCAACCCAGCCCTTTCAGATCTTTAGAAGGCTTCAAGTGTGTTTGCTCATGCTCAATTTGATATTTAAATAATGTCAGTGAAAGCGCATCTTTTTCTTAACAGTTGGAAACTCTGCTTTTATTTATTGGCCCCTACACTGTGACATCCCACCCTTATTCAGTTTAGTAATAGCTCCCTTGAGAGTATAAGAAATAATAGACTCAGATGTGAAGGCAACAGCTGCATTCAGCTCTTTGATGATGGTCAGGTACCCATTGTGCAGCCAAGAACCCTTCCTGTAAATCTTCCCCCTTTTTTTTTAAGAAATATTTTATTTAACTTTATTTATTTACTTATCTATTTTAATTTGACCAGAGAGGAACAGAGAGAGATAGAGAGACAGAGATAGAGATAGAGCAAATGAGAAAGCAAGCCTCTAGGTCTGGGACTCAAACTGCAATTGACCATGTGGGGGTCCAGTGCCCTTACCCACCATGCCACCTACCAGTTCCCACTTCTTGTAAATCTTGGAAAAACTCCAGGTCCCAATCTTACCTCCTACTTCGGGGATCTTTTCAAAGCTCTCTTATACTCAGGTATCTGGCGCAGTTTACCTTAAGGCTCCCTAAGCTGAGATCACCTCTTCACGCTAGGTATCCCTTCACAGAAGGAGCTAAATGAGCCTCTTTGTCCTTTTTATCTTTTTTTTTTTTACTTTTTTTAATGTCATTTTCTTTTATACATTCAACCATATTATTCAGCTTACAAAGTGAATATTTCAACAGGTGAACATTTCTCCCTAGTCCAGTTGATAAAACTATAAAATATCTTCAACAGATAATACCACATTTCTTTGTCCCATTAATGCTTTACCTCTCTATTTTTCTTCTAAATGTCCTTCCTCAGCCCCTCTTCTTTCACGCACACTATATCTGGTATTTACATCCATTTACTGTGTTTCTATATCCTTTAGTCATTGGTCGTAGAGTGCAGATACTCGGTATATATTAAGTGGGGACATACAGCGTCTCTCCTTCCTAGCCTGGCTTGCTTCACTCAGCAGTAAATCTTCTGTATTCTTCCACTTTCAGTCAAAAGCCAGGATTTTGTTGTTTTTTATGGCTGAATAGTATTCCAATTTTTCTTTTCTTTTTCTTTTTTTTTTTTAAGAGAGAGAGATTTTTGCTACAGGGAGCTTGCGCTTACCAGACAAAGAGACAGAAAGCAAGAAATCATACCCCCCTCCCCAACAGGAGGAATGACCATGCCGCCATCCCTTCTCCTCCATTCTCCTCTTAGAATTTTGGACATACAGGTACACGTGCCTGGCATAAGTTTAAGCTGCCTGGTCTGGGACTCAAACCATGGTCTACTTACATGGGAGTCCAGCGATGTAACCATTATGCCATCTGCTGGTCCCAGAGATTTTTGCTATAGGGCGTATACTCTCACTGGAGAGACACAGAGACAAAGAGAAACAGAAAGCAAGAAATCACGCCCTAGGAGGGATGACCATGCTGCGATCCCTTTTCCTCCATTCTCCTCTTGGGATCTGGGCATGCATGCAAACGGAACTGGTGTGAGTTTTAATCTGCCAGGCCCAGGACTCAAACCGTGATCAACTATATGGGAGTCCAACACCCTAACCACCATGCCACCTGCTGGCCCCTACTCTTTGCCTTTTGCGTGTGACCAAATCTGTCACAAGAAGACTAGCCCCTTTTACTCACTACCTCGGAGGTTGCGATCACCTCTCAAACATAGTCATGTTTCCTGTTAGATGCCTCTCCTCTAGCTACACATCAAATTTCTTGGGTGAACAGCTGCCGATTTGCCATGGCCTGCAAGCTTCAAGGACTCATATCAAGCCTTCTGAATGGTGCCATGGAAACACCTCTTATCTGACCCCAAATGGGGGTTAAGCACCCCTCTATCTCATCTCAAGAGAAACGGACCTATAGCACAAGTGCCTCTGAAGAAATTTGCTCTAATTTTCAGTTCTCTTCATCTTATCGGCCTCTTTTATGAGCCAGGAGATGGAACGTCTGAGGTCCTAGAGCTGGTTTTGCATCTTTGACATCCCCCTCAGGTGGTCTAAGAGGACGTCCTTCTAGCATTGAGGGTGGGATGCTGCTCTCTGTTCTCCTAGTTCCTCAGCTGAAATCAAGACACAAAGAGTCTTCTGGTACCAGTTTGCCATGTCGGGGGGTGACCAACAGCCCAGCAGGGATTTTTTTAACCTAGGAACATAAGGCTAAATTAAGCACTTCCTCTGTGGGAGGGAATGTTTGGGGTGGGAGAGCCCACTTCATTCCAACTCTTTTCTCGTGAATGAAAAAATAAATAAATAAAAAGCACTCACCAGGAACATCCTCCAAGCTCGGAAATTCCACAGTCCACTCGGCTCCCAAGTCCACTTCCTGCTGCAGAAGGAAAGTGGATTCCGTTCCAGATATTCTGGGCCCAGCCTTGGCCAGCTTCCCTGGATGGTGTGTTTATTTGGCCGTTGCCACATTCTTCCTCCACCCTTACAACCCATCACCACTTTCCTCCTCCCTAGCTGGATACTAAGGGACAATGGAGAATGGGAGACCCCATCTCAAAGGGCTCTCCCTTCTCCATTCATCCACCTCCCATTCTCAACTCCTTCCTACTGCTTAGGGAGCAAACCCTAGCTGATGTCTACCTGACTTAAGCTCTACTTATCCTTCAAGCCCCTGGAATCTTTACTTTTCTCCTCATCTTTCCACTGAAACTGATCTTTAATGATAACATCCTCAGCGGACCTACTACATCCTCATCTGACTCTCTCGGGAGTCATTGGGCTCACTAACCATTTCCTCCTTTTATAAAAGCATATTCCAATTCTTTGGCACCAGCTCCTGGCTTTCCCCTCACCTCTCTGAAGACTCCTTCTCAGTCTCTTTGTTCCAACTAACGCATAGATGTGGCAGTTCCTCCAGATTTGGGGCGCAGACCTCTCTCAAGCCACATGCTCTTCCCAGGTGTGGCACCACTTGCCATCCATCTGCTAATCACCCCCAAGTCTCTCTCTTCAGTCTAGATGAGTTCCCCAACTATATGTCTCCACTCGCATGAGCCTCAGGCACTTCAAACAAAAGTGTGTGAAAGGAAGCCCATGGCCACGCCAACCCATGAACTCCTAGTTCTTTTATAAAATTACCTGGATAGGGACCAGTAGATGGTGTAGTGGTTACATCACTGCGCTCACACATGGCTGACTGTGGTTCGAGTCCCAGACCTGGTACCTTGAAAATCACGCTGGGCACGTCTGCGTGTGTGCCCAAGATTCCAGGAGGAGAATGAAGGAGAAAGGGATTGTGGCGCGGCCACCCCCCTGGGGGGGGGGTGATTTCTCACGTTCCCTCTCACTATCTCTACCTCTCTTTCTCTCTCCCCAGTGAGTACACATGTCCTAAGGCAAAACCTAAAGAAAAAAAAATTTTTAATAAAATTACATGGCTCAGTGAAGGCTCAAGCCAGAAACTTGGATTCTTTACCTAGTTTTGACTTACCCCCCTGCTCATCCTTCCACATCTCATCAATAGCAGTCCCTGTCGATTGCACCTTCTCAATAACCCTCATGTCTGTCTACTCAAGGTTAGGCTGCAATGATCTCCCCTGAGCTTCCAGTTCTGCCCTTCTCCAACACAGGTTCCATTCGGTACTTCATTGCATCTATATCTGTATAGAGTTTGAGAGTTTTGTTGTTGTTGTTGTTTATGGGGTTTGGGGTTTGTTTTTGTTTTTCTTGTTTTTGTTTTGTTTTGTTTCTTGGGTTTTTTTTTTTGTAATAAGCACATACATTCACTGGAGAAAGACAGGAAGAGACAGAGAGAATGTAAGAGATACCCCATCCCCCCACCCCCAGAGGGGACAACCACACC
Organism: Tupaia belangeri chinensis; assembly: GCF_000334495.1. Classification (NCBI taxonomy): domain Eukaryota; kingdom Metazoa; phylum Chordata; class Mammalia; order Scandentia; family Tupaiidae; genus Tupaia; species Tupaia belangeri. The sequence continues at coordinate 2,343,730 of NW_006203419.1, read as the reverse complement.
ATAATCCCTTCTTTTCCACTCTCCTCTTGGGATTTTGGGCATGCATGCTCATGTGCCCATTGTGATTTTTCAAGCCACCAGGTTGAACCACATTCGGCCACATGGGAGCTCAGTTCCTTAACTACCATGCTACTTGCTGGCACCCAAACATTTTCAAACATGTGGGTAACATGAAAATCTAATCCTGAGGTACCAACTACCAACTCTGGCCTGTCTTTGACTCTGCCTCCTCTCTTGTGTTCTTCAGGCCTCAACTCAGATCTCACTGGCCTCTTGAAATCCCTCCTCTGATCACTCCCAGCCTTGGGAAGGTGCCCTTTTCTTACCCCTACGAGCACCAAATCCTGGTGCCTTCCATAGCACATGCCACACTGTGGGCTCCCTGAGAAGAGGCTGAGTTGTACTCAGGAAATGTGGCATGAAGAGTTAACAAAACAGGATACTATTTGATAATGTCAGGAAGGCTTCAAGGAGGAGGTGAAATGTGCATAGCTTCTGAATCAGAGGATAATGTAGCGAAGCATAGCAGTCCAGAAGGACATCTCCTGGCGGGAAATGGCCTTGGTAGAGAGCATTGACTTTTTATGTTTGCTCAATGAAGAGCACTGCTTGGAGCCAAGGTCAGGGTCAGGCAGGATGAGAGTCTGAGATTATAATCCTGGCCACGGGAAGTCGCTGCCGCAGGTTTTTGAAGAGTTTTCCTATGAAGTTACTTTTGCTTTTGACCCAGCAACCCCACTTCTTGGAACCTATCCTGAAGTTTCACCAACAGGAATACAAGACAACACGATATTTTGTTGCAGAATTATTTGTAATAGCAAATGGCTGGAAAGGACCCACCTCTCTGTTTATAGCAGGATGGTGGAATCGACTGTGGAACATCTCCATAGCTATATAAAAACACGGAGATGATTTCCAGAATGTATGCTTGAGTGAAAAATGCAAAGTGCCTACGGTATGCATCGGGTCATCCGAAAAGTCATGATGCATTTTGCACAGAAAAATATGTCATGACCTTTCCTACAACCTAATATAATATACTTCTCATTGGGTAGGAATAAAAATAAATAAAATATCATAGGAATATAGACATGAACAGGACTGGTGTATGTTAGTTTTGCATAAATTTAACACCAAAAAGCTAACCTAGAATTCAAAGTTACCGGTAGAGAGTGGCAGGAATTAGAGTGGAGGGGAGAGAGATGGAAGTGAGACTTTTTGTATTATAAAGCATTAACTTGGGGCCAGCAGGTGACATGGTTGTTAAAGGCACTGAGCTCCCACATGGTGAACTGCAGTTCAAGTTCCGGACCTGGTGGCTTGCTTTCTCACTTTCCCTCCCTCTCTCTGATCAAAATAAAAATAATAAATAAAGTTAAATTTAAAAATTGTTTTATAAAATAAAGTATTAACTTGTAAGTCATGGAAATTTTTTTTGTTTATTTGGGGTTTTTTTGTTTTTGTTTGTTTGGTTGGGTTTTTTTTCGCTATAGGGCACGTGTGCTCACCAGACAGAGAGAGACAGAGAGACAGAAAGTGAGAAATCACCCCCCAGGGGGGATGGTCACGCCGCAATCCTTTCTCCTCCATTCTCCTCTCAGGATCTTGGGCATGCATGCACACGCGCCCGGCGTGAGTTTTAAGTCACCAGGTCCAGGACGCGAACCGTGGTCGACTACGTGGGAGTCCAGCGACATAGCCATTACACTAACTGCTGGTTCCCTGTTTATTTGTTTTTTAGTTTTTGCTCAAGAGCACATGCACCCCCAGAGAAAGAGAAAGAGGGAAAGTGCAAAATCACTCCCGAGAGGATAGCTGAGCCACAATCCCTTCTCCTCCACTCTCCTCTCAGGATTTTGGGCATGCACAACGTGTCTGGTGTATTTTTCGAACTACTGGGTCCAGACCTGGAACCAAGAACTTGGCCATGTGGGATTCAGCCACCTTAACCACTATGCCAACTGCTGGTCCAACCATGAAAATGTTTATTGTATTCAAAAGCAAAACCTAAAAGGAAAAAAAAAGCAAATCTGGATGATGTGGTGGTTAAATGTGCTGGACTCCCACATAGCCAACCATGGTTCAAGTCCTGGACCTGGCGGTTTGCTGGCTCTCTCTCTCTCTCTCTCTCTCTCTCTCTCTCTCTCTCTCTCTCTCTCTCTCTCTCTGTTCAAAAATTTTAAAAAATAATAATAATGATGATGGTCAGGACCAGCAGTTGGTGTAATGGCTATGTCGTTGGATTCCCATGTAGCCGACTGCGGTTTGAGTCCCAGACCTGGTGGCTTAAACTCACGCCGGGCGTGTGTGAATGCATGCCCAAGATCCCAAGAGGAGAATGGAGGAGAAGGGATTGTGGAGTGACCATCCTCCCTGGGGGGTGATTTCTCACTTTCTGTCTCTCTGTCTCTCTGGCGAGTGCATGCACCCTATAGCAAAAACCTCTTCAGAAAAAAAAAAAATGATGATGATGATGGTAACAAATGGAATTAAATAAATGAATAAATAATTCTTTAAAAAAAAGGCAAATCCTAAAATTGAATACAATTAAGTTAAGCCCCTGAACTTATCATTTTAAAAAATATTTTAAAAACAGGGACCAGGGGAACCAGCAGTTAGCGTAATAGCTATGTCGCTGGACTCCCACTTAGTCGACCGCAGTTCAAGTCCTGGATCCTGTGGCTTGAAACTCACGCCGGGCACGTGTGCGTGCGTGCCCAAGATCCTGAGAGGAGAATGGAGGAGAAGGAATTGCGGTGTGACCATCCCTCCTGGGGGGTGATTTCTCGCTTTCTGTCTCTACATCTCTCTCTCTCTCTCTCTCTCTCTCTCTCTCTCTTTCTGGCGAGCGCACGCGCCCTATAGCGAAAACCTCTCAAAAAAAAAGAAAAAACAGGGACCAGCAGGTGGCATGGTGATTAAGGTGCTAGATTCCCACGTGGTGGACCACAGTTCGAGTCTTTGAACCGGCAGCTTGAAAATTATGCCAGGCACATGTGCTTGTGTGCCTAAGATCCCCAGAGGAGAATGAAAATGGTATTGTGGTATGGCCATCCCCACTGGAGGATGACTTCTCACTTTCTGTCTCTCTGTCTCTCTCCTGTGGGCACACATGTCCTGTGGCAAAATAAATCAATAAATAAAAGAAAATAATGTAAAATTTATTTGGCTTACAGAAGGCTCAAATCAGAAACTTGGAGGCTTTATCTAGTTTTTATTTTTCCTGTTGCCCATCCTCCCACATCTAGACAATAGCCAAACCCTGGGCCAGCTGGTGTTGCAGTGGTTAAGGCTCTAGATCCCACATAACTGACTCTGCTATTCAAGTCCCGGACTCAGCAGCTTGCAGAACATGCAAGGCACAGGTGCATGGGTGCCCTGAAACCTGAGAGAAGATTGGAGGAGAAGGGATTGCTATTTGGCCATCCTCCCAGGGGATGATTTCTCTTTCAACTTGTCTCTCTCCGGTGAGTGCACACACACCCTGTGGTAAAAATCTAAATGACAGTACTAATAATATATCTCCTAACACTGTCCAGTCAGGGCCTAGGAATACCGACCCAACCACCCCTAATAGTAATCAGAACACCTCTCATCCAGATCTTGCTTTCCAAATACCGTCATGCACTAGACAGAACCAGCGTGCTCTGAAAATGTGGCCAATTCCAGGAAAACACAAAGTGAGCTCAGAACATTGTGTTCCAGAAAGCAAGAAAGCGCGCAGAGATTTAATTGGGTCATGTCAAAAGAACGTACGACCCATCATGAAGGGGCTCCTATTAGCCAAATGTGAGACACTTTGAACATCAAAAAGAATGGTGGTGACTGATGGGAATACACTGAATAATAATCCATGGGTTCATAATAATGTCCCCCCGCAAAAAAAAAAGAAAAAAAAAACAGCATTTTAAATCCCCAATGTAATAACTGAAACAGACTAGGCCCTTATATAGACACTGAAGCCATCCCTCAGGTGAAAGGTTGACATACATGGGATATTTACAACATGAAATCCCACTTCTTTGGGGGACCAGCAGTTAGCGTAATGGCTATGTCGCTGGACTCCCATGTAGTCGACACAGTTCGCGTCCTGGACCCGGTGGCTTAAAACATGCCGGGTGCGTGTGCATGCGTGCCCAGGATCCTGAGAGGAGAACAAAGGAGAAAGGATTGTGGCGTGGCCATCCCCTCTCGGGGGTGATTTCTCACTTTCTGTATCTCTGTCTCTCTCTCTGTCTGTCTGGTGAGCGCACGCACCCTATAACAAAAACCTCTGGGGGTGGGGGGGATCTCACTTCTTAATCACAAAGGGGAAAAAAAATGTCTTTCAGCTGAGAGATAATGGGCTTCACCAAGGGATCAAAGACGGTGGAACAACTTGATGCTGTGCTCCGCCTAGGAAGTGTTTGTGCCAAAAATGTTCAGTCTAATCAGGATAATATATAAGGCTTGCATGTAATCAGACCTTCAACGATAACTTCCAGGTTACAGGAAATTCAGAACATAGAGGGAGACGTAAAATAACATCACAAAGAAACAAACTAATCCAGATTGTAGGACTTTTCACAAGAAACTGGCTTGGATTCTTTAAAAAAAAAAAAAAAAAAGAAAGAAAAAAAGTCATCAAGGAAACAAGTGTTGGGGTGGATATTCTAGCTTAGAAGAGATCAAAGAGGCCTCACAATCAAATACAATGTGTGAGCCTTGATTGCATCCTGGTTCAAAAAATAGACAACAACTACAAAAGACATTCTTAGGACAACTGGGAAAATCAAATATAGACTGGATATTATATAAAATAATCATTTATTTTTTTATTTTAGAGAGAGATTTTTGGTATAGGGTGCATGGGCTTGCTAGAGACACAGAGAGAGAGAAAGTAAGAAATCATCCCCCAGGGGAAATGTCCACGCCACAATCCCTTCTCCCCCATTCTCCTCTCAGGATTTTGGACACACATGTACACACTCCTGGCATGCACTTCAAGCCCCCAGGTCTGAAACTCAAACTGCAGTGGACCATGTGGGAATCCAGTGCCTTAACCACTATGCCACCTGCTGGCCCCAAAATAATAGGTTTTTTTCCCCCCCAAGTTTTATTCAAGAACTCATAAAAATATTCCAGGTAAATGAACTTTTAATCCTCATCTTCCTCCTCTTCTTCATCCTGGTTAATCTGGAAGTAACGTAATTCGTAACTCTTTGCTGTTAGCAACTACGCGCAACCAATCACGAAGATTATTCTTCAAATATTTTGTGGTGAGATATTTCAAATGCCTTTCAGAAAAGGTACCTCAGAAGTCACAGCGATCCTGCTCTTGCTCCTTTCGATGGTTACAACCCCTCCACCAAGATTCCCAGCTTTTCATTCACTTTGATTCTCTCTTGGAGAAACTGCTCAAAATTGGCAGCATCGGGGGAACCAGCAGTTGGCGTAATGGTTATATTGCTGGACTCCCACATAGCCGACTGCGGTTGGCGTCCCGGACCTGGTGGCTTAAACTCACGCCAGGCACGTGTGCGTGCGTGCCCAAGATCCCGAGAAGAGAATGGAGGAGAAGGGATTGCGGCCTGACCATCCCCCCAGGGGGTGAGTTCTTGCTTTCTGTCTCTCTGTCTCTGTCTGTCTGGCGAGCACATGCACCCTATAGCTAAAACCTCTTCCCCCCAACAACAACAAAAAAAAGAAAATTGGCAGCATCCAGGATTCCATCTTCTATAGGGTGAGTGCAGTCAAGGGTAAACTTCAGATCCTGCTTCCTTTTTTCTGCCCCCCCCCCCTTCGCCACAAGCTTTTTCGTGGGCACCATGGCAGCAGCGGAAGCAGAAAGGGCTAAAATAATAGATTTTTAAAATTAATTTCTTAGGTGCAAAAAGTTGTAGGGTTACAAAGAAGACTGTCTTTCTTCTCAAAAGTATTCGAACATGGGCCAGCCAGGTAGCATGGTGGTTAAAGCAACTGGATTCTACATGGCCAACTGCATTTTGAAGTCTGGGACCCAGTGACCTGGAAATCATGCTGGACGCATGTGCAGGTGTGCCCAAAAAGCCTGAGAGGAAATGGAAGAGAAGGGATTGTAATGTGGCCAGCCCCCCATGGGGTCATTTCTCATTTTCCAGATCTCTATCTCTCTCCAGTGAGCACATGAGCCTTTTAGCAAAATTAAAATTTTAAAAAGAAGTATATCCAAAGATGTTTAGAGATAAAATAGTATAATATCTATAATTAACTTTTAAGTGTTTGTGGGGCAAGTTTATATATATCATGGTAAATGTAAAAAATATCAGTGTTGAGTCCAGGTGGCAGGATGTGTTGTAACACTGCACGGGTGTTGGCCATACTGCCCTTTCCACTCTTCCTATGCCGGGAAGTTGCCATAGCACCAAGTTGAGGACATCAAAACTTTCCTGCAGGTGACAGGGGTAAAAAAGGAAACTAGCACTCAAGGAATAGATGTGGGTGTTTATAATTATTCTCATGGTTTCCTTATTAATTACTATATACATAATTCATATGTATTGTAAAAAGTTTCAAAAATGCAAATAAATACAAAGACATGAATAGAAATTACCCATAATTACAGCTCCAGAGAAAAAAAATTAATGTTGCCAATGTTTTACTATATTTCCATCTGGTCTTACTTTTTATTTTCTTTTAGAGAGAGATTTTTCCTATAGGGCATGTGCACTTACCAGAGAGACAGAGTGACAGAAAGTGAGAAATCACCCCCCAGGGGAATGGCCACGCTGCAACTCCTTCTCCTCTTGGGATTTCCTGCACACATACACATGTGCCTGGCATGAGTTTTTTTGTTCTTTTTTAAAGAATTATTTTATTAAACTTTATTTATTTTAGTTATGTATTTATTTACTTTAATTTGACCAGAGAGGGACAAAGTGAGAGAGAGAGAGAGAAAGAGGGAAAGTGAGAAAGCAAGCTGCAGGTCTGGGACTCGAACCGCGGTCAGTCATGTAGGAGCCCAACACCCTTAACCACCACACCACCTGCAGCCTCATCGGCATGAGTTTCAAGCTACCAGGTCCATAACTCGAACCGTGATCAACTACATGGGAGTCCAGCAATGTAACCATTATGCCATCTGCCGGTCCCACATCTGGTCTCTAGATCTTCATTTGACAAGGTTTCCCTCTTAATCCCACCAGGTTTCTGGGTATGCTTAGGGCCATAATTACCCAGGTTTTGCTGTTCTTGCAGAATTCCAGACTCTGAAGTACCAAAGCAAGAAGGGGGCTGGAGCTCAGGTGGATCAAACCAGTGTCCTCTCCAGCGCCACCTTCTGGACTACTAATGTGTGCCAAGAGGTGACAGCTGTGTCCAGTGAGAGGGACCGACAAGCTTCCAGGGAGTGATGGGGACCAGTGAGAGGGACCGACAAGCTTCCAGGGAGTGATGGGGACCTCAGTTATGATGTCTCCATAAGGAACCCAAGCCTCAAACTCAGGCGCAAACACACCTCCACACACATACTTCCATGATATACAGATGCGAAGACACACTATTCACACAGAGACACACAAACACATATAAACTTGCAAGCATGTTCCAACACCCACATACACAAACACACAGACATGTTTGTGATCCCCTTTGTTACCCCCCAGAAATTAATTGGGAAAAAATAATGGTGTTTTAGCTTTATTTATTTTTCTATTGAGGAAAAAAGGTAACCATTTTTCCCTTCTACCCTCAGGAAAGGCAATCAAGAGAAGAGAATAGTTAACAGTCTTTTTGTATTTTCTGGGCTTCCTCTGAGGTGTGGGATGAACTTATTCTTGGAAACCAACAGGAAAATGGTTCAATCATAGCTGGTGGCCCCCAAGGAGCACAACCCAGGTGCCTCTTCAGCTTCCCAACTGTAGTAGACTCTCTCAGCTGACTTATAAACTATCCATAAGTAGATATCTGCCAGCCTGGTAGGCAGAGCCTTGCAAAGCCAAGTGATACTATTTTTTTGCACCAGAATGTTGTGGGCACTTTGTACCTGTTACACCAACAGCTCTAAGCATTTGGAAGCAGCAGCAAGTTGGAGCAATGAAAGTCTCATGTCAGCCTTATACACAGAGGAGCACTAGAGAGTAATTGACACCAGTCCCACCTTGGGACAAGCATGGTATATCCCCATATCCCTCAGTCATTGGCTGTGGCCCATGGGGGCCCTTGTGGCATCCACTCTAGGACATTTCTGGACATAGTGATTCAAAACAGGGAGAAGGAACAGCTTAGCAGCCAATAAGTGCACCCTTTATTCCAGCAACAGTTCCAACTTGGTGGTTCTTGCCCTTGATCTAGATCAGAATCACCTGGAGAACTTCTTAAACCACACAGTGCTGGGCCCTGCCCCTGAGTTTCTGAGTCAGCAGGTCTGGGGTAGGGCCAAGAACCTGCATTTCTAAGTAGTTTCCAGATAGAGCTGATTCTGTGGAGTTTAAAGCCCACATTTTGAGAACCGCAGCTCTAAGCCTTTGGGATAGGCAAGGCCCAGTGATTAAAGGCTGAGTTACAAGTGCAGATGCGATTTCCTGATAAAACTGTTAAAAGTATGGGCTCAGCTCCCTGCCGTACATACACTGATTTTGGTTGAAGAAAGAGCCCAGAGAAGGAAGGAGAGACAGGACTGGAGAAAAGGACTTAGGTGCTAAAGAAACAGATCTCACCCTGGCTAGGAGCCTGAGATTTCTGAATGAAAGCAAGGAAGGGCAGGGGCAAGGGGAAAACCCCGCCTCTTCTCTGCAGAGCAACAAATCCTGGGACTCTGAGAGACAGACTTGGGTCAACATCATTCCTGCCCTCCAGAGGCTCCAGAGAATGGTGCTAACACAGAGCTCCATTCATTGGCCAAGGAGGCAAGAAGGTCCCATGGCTCTGTGGGAAGCCCAAGGCTCTGAGAATCAAAGAGACATGTCCATTGGTCCAACTCAAAAGTAAACCCAGGTTTGAGCCCAAGCCTCCTGCTAATGGTCTACATGATATTTCAGGAAGTGTCTCACAAGAGAGGCCTCTTTTGTGTATAGTTTCATCCTGATCCTTTTTGCACCCTCAACAAGCCAGTGCAACAAAGTTTTATGGACTCTCTTTTTTTTTTTTTTTAGAGGTTTTTCGCTATAGGGCGCATGCGCTCACCAGACAGACAGAGAGAGACAGAGAGACAGAAAGCAAGAAATCACCCCCGGGGGGATGGTCACGCCGCAATCCCTTCTCCTCCATTCTCCTCTCGGGATCTTGGGCACGCACGCACACGTGCCCAGCGTGAGTTTTAAGCCACCGGGTCCAGGACGCGAACCACGGTCGACTACATGGGAGTCCAGTGACATAGCCATTACACTAACTGCTGGTTCTCTGGACTCTCATTTTTTGAAGGCTCTTCCCTTCAAAAAATCATGAACACTCTGACTAAACTGGCTTAAACAAAAAGAGAATACATTGATTCATATAAATGAAAGTTTCCAGGGTAGCTAGCTTCAGGAATGGCTTGATCGGGACTCAAACAATGCATCGCTATCTCTTAGCCCTGCCTTCTAGGTTGGCTCTTGGCCTAGATCTAAATGGGTGGCAACAGCTCCAGATCGTACTTCCTCTCAGCAGGTCCAGCAAGGAAGAGCTTCTTCCTGGTTACTCAAGTCCCATAGTCAGCTTCACTTAAGCCTGATTGGTTTAGGACCAGCTCATGAGTACATCCCCTGAGCAGGAGGTTGAGAAGGAGGAAGGAGAGGTGTCCCAAGGGAAAATATGCTAGCAGGAAAAGAGAGAATGCAGATAGAATGGCAAAATCAGCAGACAACCAACCCAGAGAATGCTACCCACGTGTTGGCTTGCCTGGTTGCCTGGTTGTCTGGTTATCTAGTTGTTTGGCTGCCTGTTGTCTAACTATCTGGTTGCCTAGTTGTCTAATTATCTTCTTGTCCAGTTACCTAGTCACCTGGTCAAAGGGGACCTGTCTAGAGGCAGGGCTCTCTGGTTGAGGTTGAGCCATCAGGCTCTGAAACTGAAGGAGAAATTGGCATAATTCCTAGGTCTTTGATCTCCAATTAGTTGAGCACAGAGGGCCCAGTGGATATGTCTGGGGAAACACGGAAGAGGGTTCTCCACTGCTTCTGTGGGAGCTCTCCAAGGAGCTGAAGAGTAGGGCTGGCCTGAGCTCCTGTATACTTGGTCACTGACCTGGCTGTCCTAAGGACTGGGGCTACACGGACAGCTCTGTGGGTACAATGAAGGACAAAGTCCTTGGACCAGTCAGAGACCTGGAGGAAATAGATGCAAAGTCTCATCAGGGTAATTCTGGGAGATTTAATAAAGACTGTTGACAAAGGTTTGGACAGGATATGGAGCAATCTCAAGGGAAGAAACAGTAATAATTGCTGGATTCTGGGACCACCCCAAACCTGACAGCTTAGGGGAGCACTGTCAATGGGAAGGGTTAGAACCTAGAGGCAGAGAGGGTTATGTTCAGAGAGACAGGGATGAGGCCAGCTGCCCCTGAGAGGGAGCTAGGAGAATACCTGACCCACCTCTCCCACTCCTCCGCACTCAGGGTCCTGCCACTGTTGGTCACACCCAGCCAAGGAGCCAAAACAAGGAGCCCACAGGGCAGCCACATGGCTCAGCCTCCCGGGTACCAAGCAGTGGAGAGACTGGCAAGAAGATCCAGATAGAGCCTAGCACAGCCTTGGGCGCGGATGGGAATGTGTCTGGGAAGCGCTGCAGGGGCTGCTAAGACCTAAATCTGAAGGTCTGGGTTTGAGCAGCAAAGAAAAAGGCCCCCAGGAGTCAGGCCCATCCCAAAGAGAAGCCTTGAGCAGCCCTGGCCAACACAGCAATAGGGACTAATGAGTAAGGATAGGCTTGGGACCAGTCAGGCCAGTGAAAGAAACCCCATGAACTGCCTTGCATTTTCATTTTGCACTTGGGACCTACAAATGATAAAACAGGTCCTGACTGCAGTTTGCTAACTTTTCCAAAAAGAATCCCTGAAAGAGGGCAATGCGTAACCCTAATCAAATCTTATCAAATGCACAATCACTATAGCGACCTGGCAAGGGAAGCGGGTGGGCTGGAGCCCCTTACATCCAGTCATGGAGATACATGCATCCAGGCCAGGGTAAGCCCCACGTGGAACATGAACATCAAGGACAAAGCAACCCCCAGAGTGAGGTCTGGATGACAGTGCCACCGGACGAAGTCTGTGCTCCTCACCCACCCTCCTGAGAAAGTGTAAACCCTGCTGGCCTTGCAAGCTGCAGGCTGAAGGGTTATGTCACCTCAAGGTCCCTGGCCTAAAATGGTCCAGGCTCCAAAAGTCCATGAAGAGTGAACCGCCCTGCCAAGGTGCCAGGGTTATCTGGCAGCCCCAAGGTCCTAGTGTCTTCTTACATCCTATGACACCCATTCAGGCATCTTAGGTGTCTGCAAGGGGGTAGGCAGGAGTCAGCCTGGATGGCCCTAGAGCAAGAGGTCAGGAGCAGGAGAGCGGGGAGCCACCACATAAGCCAGGACCCTTGGGTGTGCCATGTCCTTCATCTACTGCCCAATATTCCCAGCACAGTCACTTCTGTAGACAAGTCTCAGAGATGCACAAGTGCTAGGCAACCCCAAAAGAGGAAATCTGAGGACCTGTTCTGTACAGGGCACTGACAAAGCCTTCCCAGCAGTGCCAGGAGGTGGGCACCATGAGGGATCTCCAAACAGCTTATTTAAAAATGCATATTATGGGGACCAGCAGGTGGTGTGGAAGTTAAGGCACTAGATCCCACAGTGCTGAGTCCCAGACCCAGCAGCTGCCCAAAATCCCAAGAGGAGAGGAAAGGAGAAGGGTCTATGTCATGGCCATTGCCCTTGGAGGGTAATTTTTCACTGTTTCTCTCCAGCAAGCACATACATCCTACAGAAAAGAAAAAAATATATATATGCATGGGTTCCAACATTTTTTACATCAGAATAAACTCATCCCTTGATTCCATTTTTCTATGGACTTTTTGAAGTCCCTTCATGTTATTATTCCCATTCTACAGACTACATGGGGCTGCCAGCAGTCAAGAAAGCCACAGGCAAAGAGATGTGGGGGTCTGGCAGCTGGAAGTCACAATGATGGAGGATGGGTGGGGTTTAGACAGAGTCCACCACCCCTGGCAAGAGGCAGCCTGTGAACTGGGACTATGTGCTGAGGTTGGCATCGCACAGGGGCAGCAGCAGTGCGGCATGTTGAGCACCTACTGTTTGGGAGACCTTCAGCTACAATCTCTAACTCTCCTCACGGCCTCCTGCGAAATCTTATCCCACATTCCCATACCATGGGTGAGGAAATGACGGCTCAAAATTGAGATGTCTTGCCCAAGTCACTCCCATATGGTAGAGCTGAAATTTGAACTCAGGTTGATCTGACTCTGGGGAAGGTACAAAGAAAGAGTGGGGACCTTCTAAGATGGAGTTTCTGGTAGATTCTATGAAGGGCTTTTAGTGTCATAGGGAGCTGCTGAAGAATACTGTGCCGCTGACACGATAGATTTGAGGCTTCCAGAGATTGCTCGGGCCAGGTGAGAAGACCTGAAGGGGGCTTGAGGCAAGACAGGAAGCAGGAAGGGCAGTGGCAGCTGTGGGTCCCCTTGACCAGTCTGGGGTTAGTCTGCAGTCCTGTGCTTCCCCCAAGTGGCAGGTCTGCAGAATTGACTCCTTCACGACCGACCTGCAGAGGGATACTTGTCAGCTGTTCTCCAAGCTGAGCACGCAGCAGAATCACCTGGAGGGCTCATTAACACACAGCGATGCTGACTCCGCAGGGCCCCGTGGCCTTTCCGACAAAGCCCCAGCCGATGCTGATCATCTGAACCCACACTCTGAGAGCCACAGGCCCAGCTGCTTTCAAGGGGCCACCTGTGCGGAGAAGGGGGTCTAGGAGGATCATGACCTTTTGAAAGCTGTGACCTCAGGCAGGTGACACTGAGCAGGTGGGGAAGACCTCTGAGATCACCGGGTCTGAGTACCGGTAGGACTCAAAGCAATCAACTTCTGGAAGAGGCAAGCGTTTGGGAACATCTATAAAACAGCAACCTTTCTATATCTTTCATAATAGAACATTTTTTTACCATTATGCTCATCACGTGACATGTCTTAATTCAATTCATTCTCACCACGAGTCTGTGAAGGAATACATCCTGGTATTAGCCACCTGTTTGGGGCAGAGTTGTGGCCCCTCAAATTCATATGTTGAAATCCTAAACCCAGGACCTCAAATTATAACTATATTGGAAGACAGAGGCTTTAAGGAGGTGATTAAGTTAAAATGAGTTTGTTAGAGTGGGCCCTAATACAAAATCACTGGTGTTCTTATAAGGGGACATTGGGACCAGCCCATGGCCTGGTGGTTAAGGGAGCTGGATTCCACATAGCCAGTCTCAAAGTTCCAATCCCAGACCCAGCAGTTTAAAAAGCATGCTGGGCGGAGGCCAGCAGGTGGCATCATGGTCAAGGTGCCAGATCCCACATGGCCAACTCCGCGGTTTGAGTCCTGGACCCAGTGGCCTAAAAAAAAGCACACCAGGTGTGTGTGCATACCTACCCTAAAATTCCTGAGAGGAGAATGGAGGAAAGGGATTGTGATGTGGTCATCCTTCCTGGGAGGGTGTGTCGGGGGGTAATTTCTCATTTTCTCTATCTCTGTCTCCATCTTTGGTGAGCACATAAACCCTATACATACATACATACATAAATCATGTTGGGCATTTCTGCATACATACCCAAAGTACCAAAAAAAGGAGAGAGAGAGGAAAGGAGGGGATTATAGCGTGGCCATGCCCCACAGGGGGTGCTTTCTCACTTTCTCTCTCTCTCGCATATATAAATTCACATGCCCTTTGGCAAAAAGTCAAAAAAAAAAAAAAGAAAAAAACATAGAGAGAGGGCCAGCAGGTGGCATGGTGGTTAAGGGCACAGGACTCCCAAGTAGGCAACCTCAGTTCAAGTCCCGAACCTGGCAGCTTGCTTTCTCACTTTCCCCCCTCTCTTTCTCTCTTACTCTGTTCCTCTCTGGTCAAACTAAAATACATAAATAAATAAAGTTAAATATATATTTTTTAAAAGTAGCGAGAGAGGGAATCAGCAGTTAGCATAATGGCTATGTCGCTGGACTCCCACGTAGTCGACCGCAGTTCGCGTCCCCGGACCCGGTGGCTTAAAACTCACGCCAGGTGTGTGTGTGTGCGTGCCCAAGATCCCGAGAGGAGAATGGAGGAGAAGGGACTGCGGCGTGAACATTCCCCCGGGGGATGATTTCTCGCTTTCTGTCTCTCTGTCTCTCTCTCTGTCTTTCTGGTGAGCACACACGCCCTATAGCAAAAACCTCTCACACAAAAAAAAAAGAACACGAAGGCACACAGACTAAGTCAATGTACTGGGCTGCTACTTGAACCCAAGCCATGTTAGCTGTTTGGTTGGTTGGTTGATATTTTAAAACTATATATTTATTTAATTCCATTTGTTATTTTTTAATTTGACCAGAGAGAGAGGGAAAGGGAGAAACCAAGACGCCAGGTCCAGGACTCGATTCGCAGTTGGCCATGTGGGAATCCAGCACCTTTAACCGCCACGCCACCTGGTGGCCCCGTTTGGTTTGTTTTTGTTTTGTTTTGTTTGGAGGATTCTTTCGGTTTGAGTTTTTTGTTTTGTTTTGGGGTTTTTTTGTTTTGTTTTGTTTTGATATCTTGGGAGAGGTTGCCACTACGCTCCACACAATGAAGGCACAAGGGAGTCTTGTTCACATTCCCTACCCACTTTTGCCTCTTGTCCCACCACCCCCGACTGGGAGCTTCTTCAGCTCTCCCTGGACTATTAAGATGGTTAACAAGGGCCAGCAGATGGCGTGGAGGTCAAAGTGGCTGGATCACGAATCCCAGACCCAGCAGCTTGGAAAACTCATGGGGCACATGTGCATGCACACTGGGAGCACAGCATCCATGCCCAAGATCCCAAGAGGAGAATGAGGGAGAAAGAATTCTGGCGTGTCCATCTCCCTGGGGGTTGATTTCTTGCTTTCTGTCTCTCAGTCTCTCTCTGTCTCTCCAGCAAGCACACACGCCCTATGGCAAAAATCTCAATCAATCAATCAATCAATCAATACTATAGTCTCAGCCATTAAAAACCCCATATCTGGGACCAGCAGTTGGCGTAATGGCTATGTCGCTGGACTCCCATGTAGTCGACCGCGGTTTGTGTCCCGGACCAGGTGGCTAAAAACTCACACCGGGCGTGTGTGCGTGCGTGCCCAAGATCCTGAGAGGAGAATGGAGGAGAAGGGATTGTGGCGTGACCATCCCCCCGGGGGGTGATTTCTCGCTTTCTGTCTCTATATCTCTCTCTGTCTGTCTGGCGAGCGCACGCACCCTATAGCAAAAACCTCTCAAAAACAAAAACAAAAACAAAAACAAAACATATCTGACATTATTGAAATTACTGCTCAATCCAAACAGCGACTAGACTATATTGTGCTATTATAGATTTTGCCAGCCTACTCTGTTCAGCACATGTCTCCACAACTCCTTGGCCATGGTTTGCCCTCTTCTCAAGAGGGATACCATTCACCTTTACCCGGCTACCTAGGGGCACCTTAATGTCCCTGCCATCATGCCCACTCTTTGCAGGCCAGATCTCACCCACATCTGATTTTTCCGTGGCATCACTGCTGGCTGTGTACTGCACTCTTCTAAAAACAGGCTCTTGTAGGCCCTGGGCTCCCCTACCCAGCTGCCCAGTATGTCTTGAGTCATGAAAACAACACAACACTCAGCACAGTCACTGAGGCTGCCCTGATACAACAGAAATACAGGATAGAGCTAAACGTAGGCCCTCTGAAGAATCCCATTTGCAGAAAGACATAGCCTCCCCTGTCCTTAGTCCTTTGCCATAAGCCATGCTGCTGGAAGAGGTTACTTCTTGGCTATCTGAAGAGTCCTTTGGGGTCAACTGAGTACACAGCAAAGGCAGTTCGCACACCTATGGACGCCCACCCCGCCAGCACACAAGATGGAGATCCGTGGAAAGCTGCAACTTCTTGCACCTTAGCTGGACATTCTAACAGGGGGCAGGACCTGAGGGTCAGCACAACTGTCCAAGCTTGAGTAACCATCTTAGCACTAGAGGCATTGGCCAACAATCGACCCCCCTCTGCACATTTTTGCAGACTCTTGGACCATTGCCGATGGCCTGGCAATTCAGCCTGAACACTGACAACAATTCCTCACCCAAGGTCATGTGCACTTGGGGTAGAGAACTCTGGGGATTTCTTGCCTCACACATACCCAAAATACGCATCACAGTCTCACATGTTTCTGCTCATACTGAAACCTCAAGTTTACAAAACCTCATCGAGACACTCCTTAAGCTTCCAAGTTCCAAACATAGACAGTGACAAGGCACCCGTTTCACTTCCCAGAATACACAATAGTGGGGCTTTTTTTTTTTTTTTTTAAAGATTTTTGTCCTAGAGTGCAAGCACTCACTGGAGAGACATAGAAAGAGGAAAAGTGAGAAATCATCCCAATGTCAAATCCATAATCTCTTCTCTTCCTTTCTCCTCTCAAGATTTTGGGCACACACACACGTATGTGCCTGGTATGTTTTTCAAGCTGCCTGGTCTGGGACTCAAACCATGAAGTTGTCCATGTGAGATCCAGCACCTTACCCAGCACTCCACCAGCACACAAGATGGAGAGCTCATGTGGCTGGCAAGCTGGCCCAACACTGGACATTTTTTAAGACCGTTTCATTAAGACATAAATTATAAGGCCAGCCAGTGGCACGGTGGTGGCTGAGACAGCTAAGTCACATGTGGCCAACTGTGAAGTTCTTGTTCCCAGACCTGGCAGCTTGAGAAACATTCTGGGCACGTGGGTGTTGCCCAAAGTCCTGAGAGGAGGAAGAAATGGGGGAGAAAGGAACATGGTGTGATCATTCCTCATGTTTTTTTTTTTTGTTTGTTTGTTTGTTTGTTTTTCTCTCTCTCTCATTTTCTCTCTGGCAAAGTAAAAAAAAAAAAAAAGGGTAAAACTTAAGTATTATGCAGTTCCCCATTTAAGGTATACAAGTGAATTGGTTTCAGTACCATCACAGATTCATGTAACCATCACAACAATCAATTTTAGAGCGTTTTCATTACCTTCCAATACTTCAGAAACTCTGAACCTTTAACTGTTACCTCTCCATCTACCCATCCCTGCCTCTTGCCTTTGGAAGGGAAGTCTAGGGGCCAACAGATGACATAGTGGTTAAGGCACTGGACTCTCACATGGCTGTCCATGGTTCAAGTGTCAGACCTGGCAGCTTGAAATTCACTCCAGGTGCGTGTGTGTACGTGTCCAAGATCCCAAGAGGAGAATGGAGAAGGGATTGGGGTGTAGCCATCTCCCTTGGGGGGGTGATTTCTTGCTTTCTGTCTCTCTATCTCTCTGTGTCTCTGATGAGCACACACACCCTATAGCAAAAATCTAACAACAAAAAGGTAAGGAAATCTACATCTACCTCCTATGTCTATAGATTTGCATATTCTGGATACTCAATGTAAGAGGGATCATACTCTGACGGCTTTTGTGTCTCAGGCCTTTCTTTCACTTAGTGTAATGTTTTCAAGGTTTACATGTGTTGTAGCATGTATCAGTTCTTCATTCTGTTTTATAGTTGAATTATATTCCATTGCATGTAAATACTATCAATATATTTTGTTTATCCATTTATCAATTAATGGATAATTGGGTTGTTTTCCACGTTCCTTTTTTTAAAAAAAGAATTATCTATTCATTTATTTAATTCCATCTGTTATAATTATTTTTTAATTTGACCAGAGATAGAGAGCAAGAGAAAGCAAGAAAGTAAGCTGCCAGACCCAGGACTAGAACCAGGGTTGGCCATGTAAGAATCCAGCGCTCCCAACCACCATGCCACCTGCCAGCCCCCAGTCCTTTCCTTTTCCCCTAAAATTTTCTTTTTTTTTTTTTTTTTTTCATGAGCCAGAGAGCCTCAGCCTTCAACCAACCCCAGATCATGGGCACTCACATGCACGCATACTCAGGGAGTTTCTAGACACAAACCCGGCACCTTCCAATGTCGGTCAGCCTTGCAGATTGTCGCATTTTGCTATTGTGTCAGTCCAGCCTCCTGTTTCCATAGTCTTCATATTATGAATGATGCTGCTATGTGTTCATGTACAAGTCTTTGTGTGGACACACGTTTTCACTTCTCTTGGGCATATAACTAGCATTGGAATTGCTGCTTCGTGTAGGAGCTCTGTGCTTACCCGTGTGAGCAACTGCCGGACACTTTTTCAAAGTGGCTGCTCGATTTTCTACTCCCACCAGCAAGGTATGAGGGCGCCACTTCCTGTACATCCTCATCAACACTTGTCTCTTTCCTTATGGCCATTCTGGTGGGTATGAAGTGACAGCTCATCTTGATTTTGGTTTCCATTTCGCTGATGGCTAATGGTGCTGAGCATCTTCTCTTTGGTTGTTGGTATATCTTCATCTTTGGTGAAATGTCACCTCTGACACTTTGCCTTTTTTTTTTTTAATTTTTAATTGTGATAAAATTTACTACATAAAATTTACCATTTTAACCATTTTTTAAGAATTATTTATTTAATTCCATTTGTTTTGTTATTATTATTTTTTTTTTAAATTTGACCAGACAGAGACAGAGAGAAAGGGAAAGGGAACGCAAAAAAGCAAGCTTCCAGGTCTAGGACTCGAACCATAGTCGGCTATGTGGGAATCTAGCATCTTTAACCACCACACCACCTGCCGGCCCCATTTTAACAATTATTAAGAGTGCAATTCAGTGGTATTAAGTAAATTCACAATGTTGAACAAATATCTATTGCTACTTCCTGAATTTTTTTTTTTTTTTGGAGAGGTTTTTGTTACAGGGCATATGTGCTCGCCAGAGAGACACAGAGAGACAGAGAGACAGAAAGCGAGAAATCACCCCCCCAGGGGGGATGGCCATGCTGCAATCCCTTCTCCTTCATTCTCCTCTTGGGATCTTGGGCACGCATGCACACGCTCCCGGTGTTGAGTTTAGGCCACTGGGTCCAGGACTTGAATCGCAGTCGACTACATGGGAGTTCAGCAACATAGCCATTACGCTAACTGTTGGTGCCACTATTTCCTGAATTTTTTCACCACCCAAGCAAAACTATATTCATTAAGCATTAACTCCCCATTTCTTCCTCCATCCAATGTCTGGTAACTCTAATCTGCTTTCTGTCTCTGAATTTGCAAAGTCTCTATGAATTTACATTCTAGATATTTCATATTAGTGACATCATACAATATTATTCTGTTATGTCTGTCTAATTTCATTTAACTGTTTTCAAAGTTCACTCATGTTGTTGCATGTATCAGAGCTTCTTCCTGTTTTATAACTGAATAATCCATATAGATCCACCGCATTTTACTTATCCATTCATCTGTTGATGGACACTTAAGTTGTTTCTACTTTTTGATTGGTGTAAATAATGTTGTTATGAACATTGAAGTACATATTTCTGTTCAATTCCTTGTTTTCTTTTCTTTGTTCATTTGCTATACGGCACATGTGCTTGCCAGAGGTGGTGACAAATCACTCCCCAGGGGATGGCCACATCACAATCCCTCTACCATTCTCCTGTTGGGATTTTGGGTATGCATGCACATGCACCTGGCATGAATTTTAAGCCACCAGGTCTGGGACTTGAACTGCAAAATCAGGCAGCAGGATCCAGCCACCTTAAACTCTGCATCACCTGCTGACCTCTCAAGTCCCTATTTTCTTTCTTTTTTTTCTTTTTTTCATTTTTTAACATTTGTTTATTTTTTAGAGAGATTTTTGCTAGGGGGCATATCTGTTTATCAGAGAGACAGAGAGATAGAAAGTGAGAAATGAGGATTACCCTGCCACAATCCCTTCTCCTCCTTTCTCCCCTCTGGATTTGGGGCATACACTTGTGTCTGGCATGAGTTTTAAGCTGCTGGGTCCAGGATTCAAACCATGGTTGGCTACATGGGAGTCCAGGGACATAATTATGCCACCTACTGGTCCCATTAACATTTATTTATTTATCTACGTATTTCTTGTGATTTTTTTGAACTTCCCGTACATCCTCATCAACACTTGTCTCTTTCCTTATGGCCATTCTGGTGGGTATGAAGTGACAGCTCATCTTGATTTTGGTTTCCATTTCGCTGATGGCTAATGGTGCTGAGCATCTTCTCTTTGGTTGTTGGTATATCTTCATCTTTGGTGAAATGTCACCTCTGACACTTTGCCTTTTTTTTTTTTAATTTTTAATTGTGATAAAATTTACTACATAAAATTTACCATTTTAACCATTTTTTAAGAATTATTTATTTAATTCCATTTGTTTTGTTATTATTATTTTTTTTTTAAATTTGACCAGACAGAGACAGAGAGAAAGGGAAAGGGAACGCAAAAAAGCAAGCTTCCAGGTCTAGGACTCGAACCATAGTCGGCTATGTGGGAATCTAGCATCTTTAACCACCACACCACCTGCCGGCCCCATTTTAACAATTATTAAGAGTGCAATTCAGTGGTATTAAGTAAATTCACAATGTTGAACAAATATCTATTGCTACTTCCTGAATTTTTTTTTTTTTTTGGAGAGGTTTTTGTTACAGGGCATATGTGCTCGGCAGGG
>NW_006203419.1:2306133-2322942 GCF_000334495.1 Tupaia belangeri chinensis | reverse complement strand
TGGGATCTTGGGCACGCATGCACACGCTCCCGGTGTTGAGTTTAGGCCACTGGGTCCAGGACTTGAATCGCAGTCGACTACATGGGAGTTCAGCAACATAGCCATTACGCTAACTGTTGGTGCCACTATTTCCTGAATTTTTTCACCACCCAAGCAAAACTATATTCATTAAGCATTAACTCCCCATTTCTTCCTCCATCCAATGTCTGGTAACTCTAATCTGCTTTCTGTCTCTGAATTTGCAAAGTCTCTATGAATTTACATTCTAGATATTTCATATTAGTGACATCATACAATATTATTCTGTTATGTCTGTCTAATTTCATTTAACTGTTTTCAAAGTTCACTCATGTTGTTGCATGTATCAGAGCTTCTTCCTGTTTTATAACTGAATAATCCATATAGATCCACCGCATTTTACTTATCCATTCATCTGTTGATGGACACTTAAGTTGTTTCTACTTTTTGATTGGTGTAAATAATGTTGTTATGAACATTGAAGTACATATTTCTGTTCAATTCCTTGTTTTCTTTTCTTTGTTCATTTGCTATACGGCACATGTGCTTGCCAGAGGTGGTGACAAATCACTCCCCAGGGGATGGCCACATCACAATCCCTCTACCATTCTCCTGTTGGGATTTTGGGTATGCATGCACATGCACCTGGCATGAATTTTAAGCCACCAGGTCTGGGACTTGAACTGCAAAATCAGGCAGCAGGATCCAGCCACCTTAAACTCTGCATCACCTGCTGACCTCTCAAGTCCCTATTTTCTTTCTTTTTTTTCTTTTTTTCATTTTTTAACATTTGTTTATTTTTTAGAGAGATTTTTGCTAGGGGGCATATCTGTTTATCAGAGAGACAGAGAGATAGAAAGTGAGAAATGAGGATTACCCTGCCACAATCCCTTCTCCTCCTTTCTCCCCTCTGGATTTGGGGCATACACTTGTGTCTGGCATGAGTTTTAAGCTGCTGGGTCCAGGATTCAAACCATGGTTGGCTACATGGGAGTCCAGGGACATAATTATGCCACCTACTGGTCCCATTAACATTTATTTATTTATCTACGTATTTCTTGTGATTTTTTTGATCATCAGTCCCTTATCCAAGGGAGAGTTTGCAAATATATTCTCCCATTCTGAGGGTCATCTCTTCCTTACTTTCATTTTAGTTTTCCATGAACATTTTGGAGTTCCCTAGTAGATGATCAAATAAAAATTTACATATTTTAATAGGGAGAAATAGGGCCAGCCAGTAGCTAAGTAATTAAGGGAGCCAGATCCCACACAGCCCACTAAGGTTCAAATCCCAGCCCCAGCAGCTTGAAAAACACACCAGGTGTGTGTGTGTCTGTATTTGAAATCCTCATAAGAGGGCAAAATAGAGGAAGAGGAGATTGAGGCCTGACCATACTGCATGGGGGTGGGGGAGGCTTTCTCTCCTCTGTCTGGCAAGTGCACCCTCCCTTTAGCAACTAAAGGAAAATGAGAAATATGCTTGAAATTCAGTAGGCAGCAAGACTAGTGCTGAGACTACACAGCTCTCTCAAATTTGTAATTACACTTTAAATTCAGCGGTTACCTCCAGGTTACAGCAGTTGATCTGAGTCTCTCCACCTGTCTGAGACATGGTTCCCGGCTCAAGGTCACGGAAATCACTCAGCCACACCCTCCACCCCAACATCCCAGCCTGCCCCTCAGGAACACTGAGGTGTTCCAAAGCAGATTACCACTCATTCCCCATTAAACTCACCAAATATTAATATTTTGCTTGGAAAAATTATCTTCAATTTTGCCAGCTACTAATTATCACCCTGAACCTTTTCCCAGCCTTTCCTGGGTCCCAACGCGCCATTTTTGAAAAAATGAGAAGGCTGGGAAGGGGAAAGACGACTTGGCAGTCACCGAAGTTCTCAGAAAGTCCACGAGGGGGCGGAAGAGAGTCCACGGACTGCTGCGATCCCTTCTATGGCTCCAAACGCAGGAAGGACGTGGCCTATCCAGCGGCTGTGAGGCCGACTCTGGGCTCGAAGTAGGCGGGGGCCGAGGGAAGGGGAGAGCCCAGGAGCAGGTTGACTGCTCCCCTGTCTGTCATATCCACGGCGGGAAAGGCCTTTGTCACCCCCACTGCTAGGCAGAAATGTGGCTTCAGCTGGCATCTGGCCTTGGAGGATCCCACAGGGACACTGCAGGGCGTCTCGGAGACCCATCTGGAGGCAAGGGGGCGGCGCCCGACAAGTTCCAACTATTGGCTGCAGGCTGCGGGCGCCGGCACACACCCTAAGACACAGGAAGGCGCCCACCCTACCACACACCCTAAGACACAGGAAGGTGCCCACCCCACCGTGGGAGAGGCACCAGAGAACACGGGAGCCCGCTGAGAGCCAACTGCCCCATCTGCAACTGGCCTGTAACGGCGCCCTGGGTGAGGTCAGGGTCTACTTCAAGCCCTAAATCTAGTTTGCTCTGTTCCCTTCCAGCCTTGCCTCTTTCCTGCGTAAGGACCGGGAATGCCTGTCCTGAGGCCAAGCCAGACCCAGGGGAGGGTTTCACAGTGGCCGGGACAGCCTGGGAGTCCTTATGAGCCGAGGCCTGGCCTCCCTCATCTGATGCCCTCTGTTGGGTCCTCATCCCCAGGCCTAGGGAAATCTCATACCCAACATTCACTTCCTCTCCTATTTTCACCTGATTATGGAGGGCCTTGGTCATACTCTTCACCTTTGTCCTATTTCTGTTTCTCTGGAGGCCCAGGTTAACTTTTTCCTCTTCATGACTTTGCAAAAAGCCACCGCCAGGTGACAATAGGACTGAACCCACCTGGGAAGATCCTGGGTTGGCATCCAGGGGTCTCCCTATGCACACCAGGGATGTTTGGAGAAGACCCCCGCTAGCAGAACCTTGTCTCTCTCTATGTCGCTCCCTCTCATAAAGAAAGAAAGAAAAAATAATTTTTTTAATGGCCTCTCATCACTTAAGCCAGAAGAGGATGTGACTTTGAACGAAAAGAATGCTTATTACAGCAGGAAGGCCACATACCAGCTGAGAGTCCCACTCAGCGGCGGGAGGCTTTGTGAGCCTGCTAAGCACAGTCACGTTGAGCACAGCGGAATGCCCAGCATCTTTTCCTGTCCCTGCAGTCCTAGGAGTCCTCCACTGACAGCACAGAAATAAATGAGAATTTTGTTTTCATTCCATTTCCAAAACGAGTAAGTTCAGCCAAGCAGATGCTTCCACCCAGGTCCTTGAATGTTTAACATGTGATGCCATGAGGTGCCTGACCATCCAGCGCCATCTCTGGTGTCTGTGACTCCTGGTCTAGGTGCCCAGTCACCTTGTGAACGAATCAACCCTCTTTCATTGGATTCTCTTCCTGCCATCGTCAGAGCCGGTTGCTGCTGTTTACAAGTATGAACTGACTGACACAGTCTTCGAAGACTTGGAGCAGGGGGAGGTGGTATGCTCTGGCTTGTACTTTGTAAAGGTCAGCTGGCTGCCATGTGGCTAAGAGATTGAAGCACATGTGAGTCACAAGTCAGACAGATCGTGCAGGGCTCCTTGGACTAGGGTCGTGACTCTTGGAAAAACACTGGATGGCGTTTTGGAGGTGCAGTCACATTGATGTGGTGAGGTAGCGGATGTTGGGGAAGTGGAGAAGAGGAGTCAGAGGTTGGGTAGACTGATTGCAAATGTGGTCCTAATTCTCCACTCCTCTCTTTGCAATGTGACTTTGCAGCTCCTCCCATCAAAAACCAGAGCCCAGTGTTTCCCAGAATTTTTAAGCAAGGCTTGGCCTTGATGTTCATTTAGCCAAAAGAATGTGATGGAAGTGACAGTATGTCAGTTCCAAGTAGAGACCTCATGAGACCTTAAATATTTCTACTTGCTTTCCTGGGCACCCGAAACATTATGCAAATAAGCCTGGCCTAGTATTGCTGGATGGCCTCCCCACAGCAGCCAGCTTCTAAATGACCTAGCATCTGATTATGAAAGCTTGAATGTGCCCAGCTAAGATTAGCTGAGCACAGCCAACCTAGAGACTCATGAGGAAGAAAGAAAGAAAAAAAAAAAGTCCAATGTTTGGGATGACTTGTTATGCAGCAAGAGCTAACTGATACAGGTGTACATATATGTATATATTGCCATCCCAACCAAAGCCATAAATCTCTAGTCCCAAGTGTCCCTGGCTATTTGGACTTTTTGCTATTCTCCTCTGCTTATAAGATTAGACTTCCAAGCCAGTCCCATAGTGCAGTGTTTAAGTGAAGTAAATCAGGAGTTGGATACCATATGGCTGACAGTAGTTCAAATCCCATCACTGGCAGCTTCAAAAACACACTGGACATGTGTGCATGTGTGCCCAAAATCCTAATGGAATGAAGAAATGGAGGGAAAAGGATTGCAGCATGACCATACTCTTTTGGAGGTACATTCTCCTTCTCTCTGTGTGTCTCTCTCTGGCAAGCACATGTACCCTCTGACAATTACAGAAAAAAAATTTAAAACATCGGACTTGAGCCAGTAGGTAATGTGGTGGTTAAGGCACTGGACTCCCACATGACTGACTATGGTTCAATGCCCAGACCCAGTAGCTTGAAAATCACACTGGGAGGTCAGCAACTAGTGAAATGGTTAAGACACTGGACTTCTACATGGCCAGCCACGGTTTGAGTTCCAGAACCAGTGGCTTGAAAATCATGCCAGGTATATGTGCATGCATGCCCAAAATCCTGAGAGGAGACTAGAGAAGGGATTGAGGCATGGCCATCCCCCCCGGAGGGTGATTTCTCACTTTCCTTCTCTCTGTCTCCAAAGAGCACATGCCCTATGGCAAGAAAAGAAAATCATGCCAGGCGCACATGTGTGCGTGCCCAAGATTCCAGGAGGAGAATAGAGGAGAAGGGTTTACAACATGACCACCCCATTGGGCTGGGGGGGGGGTGATTTCTCACTCTTCCTCTCACTGTCTCTCTCTCACTCTCTCTCTCTGGGGAGTGTACAAGCCCTATGGCAATAAATAAGATAAATAAATAAATGAAAAAATGTTAAACTTTCCTGTCCTAAGACTGGCTGCTTATGCTTGAACTTGCTTTCCACTTTCAGTGTTCTCTCTTGGGCATCCTGGCTGTCCCTCAAGCCAACCTCTGGGATTCCCAGGTTTCAGGTATCTGCTTTTATCCCAGAGTCCCTGGCCTTTGGACTTTACTTTGGTTGGACCCTCTGATTGGGTGAGGGCTAGCTCCAAGGTGCTCCCTAACTCAGGGTGCTCAGTATCAGAAATGATCCTAACCCTCAGAACCCCATTCAGGACACACTCGATCCCAGCACAGGACAGTTGATAGATCCCTTGCGCCCACTCTCATGGCCTCACTCTGTGTCCTTCTGGAACTTCTGTGACTCACTGATCCTCCTACCTCTCTGACAGGATCCCCTAGGCTTCTCCCTACCCAATACTCCACGCTGGGCCCTTACAGAATGCTCTACACTAAGGCCCAGCTTGTGTGGGTCCCCTGGAGACAGAAACTATCTCTCCCCACTAAGTCAAGTGCCCCTTGTCAGTGACGGTTGGAGGTAGACACCTGAGGACTGACCCAGGATCTCTGATTTGCCTCCTATAAGTAAAGATACCCCAGAGGACATAAGAAGGACAATTAATTGGCTAAAATTTCATCAACTGGGCATGGTGGTTAAGGTGGTTAAGGCATTGGATTCGCACATGGCTGACCACAGTTTGAGTCCCAGACCTGGTGCCTCGCTTCCTCACTTACCTTCTCTTTCTCTCTTTGTCTGTATTTGTTAAATGCACATGCCCTATAGCAAATTAAAAATAATAAGAATACAATTAAAGGGAACCAGCAGGTAGCGTAATGGCTATGTCGCTGGACTCCCACGTAGTCGACCGTGGTTCACATCCCGGAAAAACCTCTCAAAAAAAAAAAAAAAGGAGGAATTGTTTAATTGTCTTCTTTTTTTTTTTTTTTTTTTTGAGAGGTTTTCGCTATAGGAGGCGTGTACTCGCCAGACAGACAGCGCGAGACAGAGAGACAGAAGGCGAGAAATCACCCCCCCAGGGGGATGGCCACGCCGCAATCCCTTCTCCTCCATTCTCCTCTCGGGATCTTGGGCACAAATGCACACACATCCAGCGTGAGTTTAAGCCACCGGGTCTGGGACTCTAACCGTGGTCAACTACATGGGAGTCCAGCAACATAGCCATTATGCTAACTGCTGGTCCCCAGTTAAACAATTCTTTAAAAATATTTCATTAACTGACATAGTCTTCACATCTTAGCTCTTGACAGGCAAGAGGCATGTAGGCTTACCAAAGACATCATTTTCTCTTTCTGCTGTGACCCACTCCCATCCAAGACCAAAACATGGGTCAGATGCTCTACAAAGCACGTGCTTGGATCTCTGGGGACAGAAGAGCAGAGGGAGGAGAAAAGGGGGAAAGCCTCTCCCAAAAGCTGGGGAGAGCCTGCCCTGCCTGGGGACTAAGAAAGGGCGGCAGGCAGAGCGCCTGGGCTTGCCCTGCATGAGCACAAGCATGAAGTCCTGACCTCCAGCCTAGTAACTGGCAGTGATCCCTCCTGGCATAAAGGACTCTCTCCACCCATACCCACCTCATCTGCCCTGGGTGTCCAGCCTGCCATTGGGCTTCTGTCAGACCAAGTCTGGAATATTGGGGGGTGGGGAAATCTGTGCCCTCTGCCTGGGAGTTCAGGCTGCCACCAGCTCCAGCTGCCCTGAAAGACACTTCCCACGAGCTGTTCTAAGGAAGTTTGCTGAGAGGTACAAGGCCGTGGGCAGAGGGGAGGCAACAGCACAGGAGTCCAGAAGTGGCCCTCCTCTGCAAGGCCCTGCCTGGAACTGTAGACACAGGCCTTCGTGAGAGTCAAATGAGCAGGCAGGCAGGGGGCTGGTGGGAGTCCCCATGGTAGGATCTACAGGCTGGCGAGAACATGCAGGGTGGGGGAGGCAGGAGAGTGGGGTGGGCACGCAGGCCTCCCTCCATGCTCCATGCACATACAAAATCTGCACACACGAAAATGACCTTGGAGAGCCTATCTTCACAGATGCAGAAGGGAGATGCTGCTGGGCCCTCCCCTGAGGTCTTCCTTAATAAAAGGAGGGAAAGGGCAAGCAGGAAGAGCTGGTGGGCCCTCACTCCTGATCCCTCACCGTCTGGGGCCCAGGAACCAAAGGCACACACCCCTTGCTGGGTGTGCATTGCTGCCTGACAAGCTGAGAGGATGCCACGTCCTTGAGGGGCGAGGGCTATGACTGGCCACCAGGGGGCAGCAGCGATCCCCACGGCACCCCTGCACCGCCCGGCTTGGTTCAGGGAAGGAAAGCTAGGTTCCAGCTGGCTGAGCTCCGGGCTCTATATGGTGCCATACCCTGCTAACACTCTGTCCTCCACAGATGGACCACCAGGGAGGCCCTGGTTTGAATCCTGATTCAACTTAAAGGTCATGCGCATGTATAAAGCAGGAAGACGATGAGCTCAAAAATAAAAAGATCCGGGGGAGTGGCCAGGGGGTAGTGCAGGGGTTAAAGCATCTGGATCCCACATAGCCAACCAAGCCGTTCAAGTCTCATGCCCAATGGCTCGAGAAACATGCTGGTGCGTGTATGCCCAAAATCCCGAAAGGAGGGAGAAGTAGAGAGGAAGAGATTACAGTGTGACCATGTCTCAAGGGAGGAGGGATGCTTTCCCCCTCCCTTTCTGTCTCTCTGTTTCTGTCCCTATGTGACAAGTGCATGTGACTTCTGGCAAATTAAAAAAGAGAGAGAGAGAGAGAAGAAAGAAAGAGAAAGAAGGGAAAAAGAAAAGAAGGAAAGAAAGAAGAAAGAAGAGGAAGGAAGAAAAGGAAAGGAAAGGAAAAGGAAAAGGGAAGGGAAGGGAAGAGAAGAGAAGAGAAGAGAAGAGAAGAGAAGAGAAGAGAAGAGAAGAGAAGAGAAGAGAAGAGAAGAGAAGAGAAGAGAAGAGAAGAGAAGAGAAGAGAAGAGAAGAGAAGAGAAGAGAAGAGAAGAGAAGAGAAGAGAAGAAAAG
Source organism: Tupaia belangeri chinensis (assembly GCF_000334495.1). Classification (NCBI taxonomy): domain Eukaryota; kingdom Metazoa; phylum Chordata; class Mammalia; order Scandentia; family Tupaiidae; genus Tupaia; species Tupaia belangeri. The sequence goes on along the minus strand of NW_006203419.1, from coordinate 2,314,889 downwards.
AAAAGAAAAGAAAAAGAAAAGAGAAGAGAGAGAGAAAGAAAGAATTGGACATGGTGGTGTACCTATAGCCCCAGGTGGCTGGGCAGGAGGATTATGACAGTAAGACCCTGTCTTTAAATTAAAAAATAATTTTTTTTGTTTAAATCCCAGCCAGGAGCTGCTTTCTTGGCCCCATGAGGGGTCCTCAGTTTGAGAGGGGTATAGTACTCTCTTCACCCCAAACCTTTGCACCAATAGGCAACCTATTGGTTGGTTGCACCCTAACCAACCCAACCAAGTTTCAGTACCAAAAATGTGGCCTGTGTGCCAACAACTTGACCTTGGTGGACCCCCAATCCCATTCTCAAGATGCCCCCCACCTATTGCACCACTTCATTGATCAACCAATATTTATCAAGCACTTTCTATACACCAGGTGCCCTACTAGACACTTGAGACTTGACAGTGAACAAATCAGACAAAAAAAAAACCTTACCCTGACCTCTTGGGACCCCTATTCTCCAGGATGGGGGCCACCATCACCACTTACCCACACATTGAAATGCCAGTTGGTCCTTGCTTTGACACCCACCCCAAGATCGCTCTTCTGAAAACAGTACTGCAGCCCCTCTGCATGAGATTCAGCCCTCCACCCAGGACCCTGGAAACCCTCATGCTCCCCCGCACCTCAGGCCCTGCCAACTGGCTGTCTGCAGTCTGCTGCCTCCTGCCCCTCCCTACCTTCTCCTCAGGACCTTTGCTCCTGGCATTTGAACTTCCTGCAGCTCCTCTCCAAAACCTGCCCAACTAGTCCAGCTCTGTTTTTTTTGTTTGTTTGTTTTTTTCTGAGATATTTTTGCAAATAGAGACAGAGTTCACTCCCCAGGAATCTCTTCCCAGCCAAGCCACCCCAAGGACTCTCTCCCTTTATGGCATCTTGTCTTTCACCTTAGCTATCTGCTTACCAGAGATGAGGTCACGTGTTCCCTTCAGAGGCGCCGTGAGCTCCTGGGTACAGGGTCAGTCTGTGCGTTTTTGGCCTCAACCCAATGTCTGGTCCCTGTGCAGGACCTGGGAGACACCTGTATCATGGCAGAGAAAGTGCATGGTGTCAGTGACAGGGTTAATGGGAGCACAAGACTGCAACTCGTCGTCATAATAGACATACTTGTCACTATTCTTCCCACAAAGTACTGCTAAAAACACTAGCCACTACGTATAAAACAGGCAGCAATAAGCAGAGGGACCGGTTTGGGATTTTAGGGCAATGAATCCTCTGGGTTTATCTTTTGGCTTTTTGCATCCTGGACAGGGGCTGAAGAAGCAAGCCGTCTGGAGATGCCGATGGGCAACACCGGCAAAAAAAAATTTTTAAATAAAAGACAAGGAAAGTCTGCTCTCTCTTGGCAATTAAAATGGAGCAGTATGACTGAAAACTTTTTGACAATAACTTTTCTACCCCAGCCAAACAATATGGAAAAATCCATGAAAACAAACAAACAAAACAAAACAAAACCAAGAAATGTACAATGTGCCCCCTGTTCCCACATTATCAAAGACTAACGTGGGGAGCTTTCTTCAGGCTGTAATGAGGTGCCCCATCCCCCTCTGTTGGACTGGCTGGTGTGAGAAAGTGCTGAGCGGAATGCCAGCACACGACACTGAGATCCCTCCCCTTCCCACCCAGAGGTGTCTGTGGGGACCACATGGGAAACCTGAGCTTCTCCCCCAACCCCTCTTTCCAGGTGGTCTCAAAAGTGGCCTGGTGGCGAAGGGTAACAGGACCACCCTCGCCCCCAGGTGTCGGTGGAGGCCTCATGTGAAGCAAAGGCAAGGCCCTCTGCCCCTCCCAGCCAAGATGGAGGCCCAGCAAGGAGCCCAAACTCCCACTCCTTGCCAGCAGAGGAGGGAACCTGAGCTTCCACCCCACCTGGCAGTAACAAGCAGCAGCCCCTTCCCCTCCCCGAGTGTCAGAGGAGATGGAACACAGAAGATTTACACAGAAGATTTACGTAAGCTCCAAGGTCTTGTAACATAACACCCAAAGTGGTCAGGTTTCAACTGAAAATGACTCATCAAACCATGAACCAGGAAAAGCTCAATTTAAATGAGAAAAGACAGAGCACAGACACCAAACAGGAAGTGACACAGATAACAGAACAATCTAAGGCTCAGCTGCAGTGGGACCTCTGCATGATGCTAGAGCCACAGGGGAGGCCTGGGTTTGGACCCCAGGTTGACCTGAGCACACCAAGGGCACTCACACACACCTGTGACTTGGGCTGTCTGGGAGGCTGTAGGAAGATTGCAGAGCCAAGAGACTCTCAATCAATAAATAAACTCTTTTAAAAGAAGAGTGTCAAGGGAAATTGAAAAATAGAGTGAACTAAATTAAAATAAAAATAGAACATAGCAAAATGTGTGGGCCACCACTGAACAGTGTTAAGAGGGAATCTGGAGCACTCAGTGCTTATGTTATAAAAGAGGAAAAGTCTCAAATCAATAAGCCAAGCTCCCGCCTCAAGAAACTAGCAGAAGCAGGGCGAAATAAATGCAAATCCAGCATAAAGTGGGAACTAATAAGGAGCAGAAATTAATGACACAGAAAATGGAGAACAACTTTAAAAAGCAATGTTGAAAAGATCAATGAAAGGGGGACCAGCATTTAGCGTAATGGCTATCTCGCTGGACTCCCATGTAGTTGACTGCGGTTCGAATCCTGGACCTGGTGGCTTAAAAGCACACCGGGCACGTGTGCGTGCGTGCCCAAGATCCTGAGAGGAGAATGGAGGAGAAGGGATTGCGGTGTGGCCATCCCCCCTGGGGGGTGATTTCTTGCTTTCCGTCTCTCTGTCTCTCTCTGTCTTTCTGGCAAGCGCACACACCCTATAGCAAAAAGCTCTCCAAAGGGGGAAAAAAAAAAAAAGATCAATAAAAGGGACAAACCTCTAGCAAGAATGGCAAAAGAGAACGCACAAATTACTAGTATCTGGAAAAACGGGACACCACTACAGAGCCTGCAGACATTAAAAGGATAATAAGAATATTACAAACTTCACACACATAAATCTTTTTTTTTTCAATTATTTAACTTTCTTTCTTTTTCTTCCTTTCATTTTAATTTAACCAGAGAGAGACAAGGTGAGAAAGTAAGCTGCCAGGTCCAGGACTCGAACCATGGTCGACCATGTGGAAGTGCAGCACCTTTAACCACCACACCACCTGCCAGCCCCCATACGTAAATTTAACAGCTCACATGACATGGACAAATTATCAGAAACCACAAGGTATCACAATTCACCCAGTGTGAAATGAATAATTTGAGTAGCCCCTCAACTAGTAATAAAATTGAATTTGTAATTTTGAAACAATCAAAAGAGAAATCTCTAGACTTGATGATGTCACTGGAGAATTCCACTGAACATTTGAAGAATTAATGCCAGTTCCACACAATCTCTTCCAGAAAACAAAAGAAGCAGGAACAGTTCCCAATTCATTTTCTGGAGCCAATATTACTCTAATGCCAAAAGACAAGGACAGTACCAAAAAAAAAAAAAAAAAAAAAAAGAAAGAAAGAAAGAAAGAAAACCATTGATCAGTGTCCTTCCTGAATAAAGATGAAAATATCCTTTAAAAAAATTAACAAATAGAATTGATATATAGATTTTATATATAACATATATACATATATACATATGTATGTATATAGTATTTATATATGTATATATTTTATATATGTATGTATAGATGTATGTCTTTATATATGTATGTATTATATATAGCCAAATATGTATGTCTTTATATATGTATGTATGTATATAGCCAGTAGGGCTTATTTCAGGTATAAGCAATTAGTTCCATATTTGAAAATCAATCAATATAATCCATCATAACAATACACTCAAGAAGAAAAATCATATCAAATGGCAGAGGAGCCATTTGATTAAACCCAACATCCATTAGTTAAAAAAAAAAAAAGAAAAAAGAAAAAGAAAAGATAGGGTCAGGGCATGGTGTTTGAAGCCACTGGACCCCCCCACATGGTCGATCATGGTTCGAGTCCCGGACCTGGTGACTTGCTTTCTCACTTTCTCTCTCTCTCTCTGTGTCTCTCTCTAGTCAAATTAAAATAAATAAATAAAGTCAAATAAAATAATTCTTTAAAAGAAAAGAAAAAAAACTCCTCAAAAATTAGGAAATGAGGTGAATTTCCTAAACTTGATAAAGTATGTCTACAAAAAAACCTACAACTAATCCATATTTAGCACGTCTCCCAAGATCAGCTACAGGACAAGGATGTATGGTCTCACAGTTGCCATTCAACATGGTGCTGGAAGATCTAGCCAGCACAAAAAGACAAAGGAAGGAAATAAAATGCATACAAATTGGAAAGGAAGAAATAAAGCCATTGTCTTCTTGCAGACTACATGATTGTCTATGTAGAAAATTCCCAAAGAATCTACAAAAAATCTCCAAGAACTATTTAGTAAGTTCAGTAAGGTTGCAGGATACAAGAGCCACACTAGAATTCAGTTGTATTTCCATACACTAGAAATGAACATGGGTGAAAAAGAAAGTGTAAATCTGTTCAATGCTACCTTCAATCGCTCAAAATAAATGCAATATGTAAGCGTGAATTTAACAAAACAAAAATGGGACTTGTACACTGAAAACTAGGAAACATGATTAAACAAGAAAGCGAAGACAATCTAAATGCCTGGAGAAGCCTAACGACGTGTTCATGGACTGATGGACTTGCTATAGCAAAGAAGTCAATTCTCCCGAAATTGATACACAAGTATAACACCATTCCTATCCAAATTGCAGCAAGACTATTTTATATAGACAAACTTATTTTAAAATGTGTATGTAAAGGAACTAACAGTTTTGAACAGAATCTAGTAGGAGGAATCATGCTACTTGATCTTCAGGCCTGCCGTATAGCCGCAATCATCGAGACTGTGTTCTGGTGCAGGAATTGTTGCATATATCGATGGAACAGAACAAAGAGGCCAGACATGTACCTTTGCTGGAGGTACAAAAGCTATTCAGTGGGGCAGCAGGTGGTGTGGAGGTTAAAGTGGCTGGGTCCCACTAGCCAACTCTGCATTTTTCCCACTAGCCGACTGCATTTTGGGTCCTGGACCTGGCGGCTTGAGGATCATGCCAGGTGCAAGTTCGTGCATGCCTGAGATCTGAGAGGAGAATGGAGGAGAGACCGTGGCACAGCCATCCCTCCCTGGGGGATAATGTCTCACTTTCTCTCTTTCTCTCTTTCTCTCTCTTTCTCTCTCCCAGCAAGCACATGTGCCCAATAGCAACAACAACAAAAACAAAACAAAACAAAAAGCTATTCAGTGGAGAATAGTCTTTTCAACAGTTCATGTTGGAGCAATTGGATATTCTTAGGCAAACATGAACTCAGAGACCTCACACTTTATGCAAAAAGTAACTCAACAAAAGTCATAGATTTAAATGTAAAATTATATACCTTTTACAAGATAGCCTCAGAGAAAGTTATTGGGACCTAGGGCTTGGTGAAGAATCCTTAGCTATAACACCAAAATCATAATCTATAAAATCAATCAATTAGACTTCATTGAAATTAATAAGCCTGTCAAAAAGATGAAAACACAAGCTACACACTAGGAGAAAGTATTTGTGAGCCATGTCTGACAAAGATACATATCAGAATGTATACAGACTCCCCAAATTTGACAGTTAAAAAATAAATCTGATGGGTCCACCAGATAGCATGATGGTTAAGAGTGCTGGACTCCCAGACGGCTGACTGCGGTTCAAGTCCTGAAACTGGCAGCTTGTTTTCTCTCTCTCTCTCTCTCTCTCTCTCTCTCTCTCTGTCCTGTCAAATGAAAATAAATAAATAAATAAACAAAGTTAAATAAAATAATTATTTAAATAAATAAATCTGGTGGGCCAGCAGATGGCGCAGTGGTTAAGGCATTGGACTTCCACAGGTCAACCATGGCATGAGTCCCAGACCTGGTTACTTCCTTTCTCACTTTTTTCCCTCTCTCTCTCTCTCTTGTGCGCACAAGCATGCACACACGAACATTTCCCGCAGCAAATTTAAAACTAAGAGACCAGCAGATGGTGTAATGGTTACTTCACTGGACTCCCACGTGGTTTAAGTCCCGGACCCAGTGGTTTAAAACTCACACCAGGCACGAGCACCTGCCCAAAACCCCAAGAGCAAAATGGAGGAGAAGGGATTGCAGCGTGGCCATCCCCCATGAGGGGTGATTTCTCACTTTCTAGCTCTCTGTGTCTCTCTGGTGAGCACACACACCCTACAGCAAAAAAATCTCTCTGTAAAATAAAAAGAAAAAAAAAATTTTAATAATAATAATAGGGGCTGGCAGGTAGCATGATGGTTAAGGCTGCCAATGCTGGGACTGGTGTGGTGTGGTAGCTAAAGGTGCTGGACTCCTACTTGGCCAATGACGGCTCAAGTCCTAAACTTTCTCACTTTCCCTCCCTCTCTCTTATTCTGTCCCTCTCTGGTCAAATTTAAATAAATAAATAAAAGTTAAATAAAATAATTCTTAAAATAATAATAAATAACATTAAATAATTTCTTTTTTTAAGAATTATTTTGTTTAACTTTATCTATTTACTTATTTTAATTTGACCAGAGAGGGACAGAGCAAGAGAGAGAAAGTGAGAAAGCAACCTACCAGGTCCAGGACCTGAACTGCGGCCAGCCATGTGGGAAGCCAGTGCCCCTAACCACCACTCCACCTGCCAGCCTCCAACATTAGATAATTCTTTAACAAACATAATAAATCTGGTTAGACAACTGGCAGGAGATAGGAAGAAACATTTCATCAAAAAAGGGTAGATAATGGCAAATAGCAACTGAAAATATGTCTAACATCGTGAGTCTTGAGGGAAATGCAAATTAAGACCACGCTGAGATGTCACTACACACCTATTAGGACAGCTAAAAGAATAGGTCCAGCTGGTGGCATGGTGGTTAAAGTAGCAGATTGCACATGGCCAACAATGCAGTTTGAGTGCCAACCCAGCGGCTCAAAAATCACACCAGGCATTTGTGTATGTGTGCCCAAAATCCTGAAAGGGGAAATGGTGAAGGGATTGCAGTGGGACCATCCCTTGAGGGGTGCTTTCTTTCTTTCTCTCTCTCTAGCACACATACTCTAGCAAATTAGCAGGAAAAAAAAGAAGAAAGAAGAAAGAAAGAAAAGAAAAAAAGAAAGAGATGAAAGAAAGAAAGAAGAATGAAAGAAAGAAAGAGAGAGAGAGGAAGAGGAAGGAAGGAAGGAAGGAAGGAAGGAAGGAAGGAAGGAAGGAAGGAAGGGAGGGAGGGAGGGAGGGAGGAAGGAAGGAAGGAAGGAAGGAAGGAAGGAAGGAAGGAAGGAAGAGAAAAGAAATAGCAACAATACCAAATACTAACTGGATCTCTCATACAATGCTCATGGTCATTTAAAACAGCGGGCCCCAGTGGCCAGCAGGTGGTGTAGTGGTTAAGGGCACTGGACTCCCACATGGCTGACCATAGCTCAAGTTCTGGACCTGGTGACTCATTTTCTCACTTTCCTCTCTCTCTCACTCTCACTCTGGTCAAATTAAAGTAAATACATAAGGTTAAATAAAATAATTCTTTAAAAAACAAAAATAGCCACCCCGGAAAATAGTTGGTCAATTTCTCGAAGAAACTAAACAAACACCGTATGACTCAGCAATTGCTTCCCCGGGTAGCCCAGCGAAATAGGTAGGTTCACACAAGAACCCATCAACATTTGTACATTGCAGCTTTATTTATTTACTTACTTACTTATTTATTTATTTGGAAAGGTTTTTGCTATAGGGTGGAGCTTGCGCTCACCAGAAAAGAGAATTTCTGGTGAATCCCAGACCTGGTGTGAATTTAAGCCACCAGGTCCGGGATTCAAACTGCAGTCGACTATATGGGAGTCCAGCGATGTAGCCATTATGCCTTCTCTGGTCTTGCAGCTTTATTTATAATATCAAAAACTGGAGGGACAATCCTATAGCACAGTGGTTAAGCACAGCACACTGGGAGCTGGATCCCACATAGCTAACTGATTCAAATCCTGGCCCGGTGGCCTGAAAAACATGATGGGCACATTTGGTTGTGTGCCCAAAATCTTGATGGGCTGGAGAAATTGAGGAAAAAGGATTTGGATCTCCTCCAAACCCCACTTGGGGGAGATCTCTCTCTCTCTCTCTCTCTCTCTCTGTCTAGAAAGAATATACATCCTCTGGCAATTAAAAAAAATAATAAATGGGGGCCAGCAGGTGGTGTGGTGGTTAAGGTGTTGGAATTCCCACATGGCTGACCACAGTTCAAGTCCCGGACCATAAATAAAATACATAATTTTTTTTAAAGTTAAATATTACAGATACAAATGGAACTAACTAACCAACATGCCCTACAATAAGTGAATGGATGAACAAACTGATACATTCATAATATGAATTACTATCCCTGGTTAAACTGTTGATACATGCAACAACCTGGATGAATCTCAGGCCATGAATCTGAGTGGAAGGAGAAAAAAAAAGGTCACATGCCCTATGCCTCCCTTTATATAACATTTTCAAAAATGATAAAAATATACAGATAAAAAATACATTTGTGATTCCAGAGGTTAGGGATAGTGGGGAGAGTAGAGGGTGTAAAAGTGTTGCCCAAGAAGTGTTTACTGTGAGGAAACAGTTCTGTATCTTTAAAAAAAAAAAAAAAAAAAGAATTACTTTTTTTTTTTTTT
>NW_006203419.1:2289569-2305522 GCF_000334495.1 Tupaia belangeri chinensis | reverse complement strand
GGGTTCACCACCCCTATAGCAAAACTCTCTCTCAAAAAAAAAAAAAAAAAAGAATTACTTTATTTATTTTATTTATTTTAATTTGACCAGAGAGGGACAGAATGAGAGAGAGAGAAGGAGAGAAAGAGAGAGAAAGCAAACTGCCAGTCCAGGACTTGAACCATGGTCAGCCACATGGGAGTCCAGCATCCTTAACCACCAAGCCACCTGCCAGCCCCCAGTTCTGTATCTTGACAGGGGTTGCAGTTATACAAACTAATGACAAACTAATGCAGAACTATACACACATTGTATCAATGAGTGTTTCCCAGTGTGGATGCACTATTGCAGAACTATACACACATTGTATCAATGAATGTTTCCCAGTGTGGATTCCATATTACAGTCATGTAACTATAACCATGGAAAGAAACTGGTGGAGGGATTCTTTGAAACCTCTGTAGTAGTATATCTTTGCAACTTTCTATGAATTTCTAATAAATTCAAGATAAAAAGTTTGTTGTTGTTTATTTGCTCATCTGTTTGTTTAAACAATATGTGAAACTCACAGTGCCTATTGCATGGATTAGACTGAGTTGGGCTGACAGTTCAGGAACAGGAAAGAAGTAAGCACATATTTCGGTGTGTGAGCAAAGGGCGAGAGGAGCCAGAGCAGACGTATGTGAGTTTCATCAGCAGCTTGCAGACACTTCCTTCTCATGGCAGAAGTGACAGGCCAGCTGCAAAGACCTAGAAACCGGAGGCTCTAGGAGGTACAGAACTGGGGAGACTTTTGACACTGCAGTTCCTGGACCCGACACCACCCCACCCCACTGTAGGGTTTCTCTCTATCCAGAAAACAACCAGCCCGTTGGGGCGATGACTCCCCAGAAACTGATCACTAAGGACCCTTGACAAGTATCTAGACCAACTTCTCCATTGACCAATGGGGAACTAAGGCTGACAGAGGCACAGGAGATTTTCCAATGTCACGCAGTGTCACAATCTGATGCTAGATTACTGCATCAGAACAGGGACACAATAACCTGACTTCCGGGTGCAGACTGGAGGAGTTGGGGATGGAATGGTGAGAGTACAGTAAACAGGGTGCAGGGAGGCCAGTAAAGGGTCATCGAAATAGTCAGGGTGGGCCTAGCCAGGGCAACACAGGCAGTAGGGCCATTGCACAGTAATAGAGCCACATGAGAGCCCCAGGTCTGGCTCCTGGGTCCACCTGAATACCCAGGGAGAAGCCGCACACACCTGTGATCCTGGCTGGTGGGATGACTGCAGCATGGCAAGATATTCAATATCTGGGGCCAGCAGGTGGCATGGTGGTTAAAGTGTTAGATTCACACATGATCTACTGCAGTTCGAATCCTGGATCCAGTGGCTTGAAAATCACGCTGGGCGCATGTGCATGCGTGCCCAAATTTCTGGGAAGACAATGGAGGAAAAGGAATTGCGGCATGACCACCACCACCCCCCACCCACCCCCGGGGCTGATTTCTCACTTTCTCCCTCTGTCTCTCTCTGTCTCCCTCTGTCTCTGGCAAGCACACATGCCCTATGGCAAAACCCCTCCTCCCCTCAAAAATACTCTAAGTCAAAGGTTCAATGATATTCATGTCAAAGGTACTCACTCAGGCACTTTCTTTCTCATGACAGAAATAAATATTTTTTTTTAAAAGTTGTCAAGTTGTCAGACAAGAGCTTCGAGACAAAAAGACTCCGGACTTACAGATTTCATGAGAGGCATGAGGGTTAAGGAAGTGCCCAGGAGGGTCTCCGATTCCTGATCTGTGTGCTAGTTGAAGGGGCCACCATTTTACTGCAACAGGGATACTGGTGATAACTGGGTGTCAGGGGATCATGAGTTCTATCTTAGACCTGCTCAGCTCGAGGTCCCTGAGAGACATCCTGGAGCACCATTTAAGAGACACTAAGTTTCGGGGACCAGTAGATGATGTAACGGTTACGTCACTGGACTCCCACATGGTCAACTGCCTTTCAAGTCCTGGACCCAGAGGCTTGAAACTTGCACTGGGCATATGCGCATGCATGCCCAAAATCCCGAGAGGCGAATGGAGAAGGGATTGCAGCGTGACCATTCCCCTGGGGAGTGATTTCTCGCTTTCTGTCTCTCTGTCTCTCTGGCAAGCATGCAAGCTCTATAGCAAAAATCTCTCTTTCCAAAAAAGAAAGAGATACTAAGTTACCAGGCCAGAGATGGCATAGTGGTTACGTTGCTGGACTCCCACATGGCCAAATGCAGTTTGAGTCCCAGACCCAGTGGCTTGAAAATCATGCTGGGCACATATGCATGCATGCCCAAGATCCTAGGAGAATGGAGAAAGGATTGCAACATGACCATTCTTCCTGGGAGGTGATTTCTCACTGTCTCTCTCACTGTCTCTGTCTCTCTCTCTCCCCAGAGAGCACATATACCCTAAGACAAAAAACTCTTTAAAAATAAAAATAAAATAAGAGAGCCACTACGTTACTTGAGTCTGGAGCTCCAAGAAGAGATCTGCATTGATCGCTGGGATAACCCTAGAACCAGCCAAGCACATGGCAAGAACGTCAGAGTCCATCAACCTAGAACAGCTGGCGTGAGCAGCGGCGCAGTACATAAGCACAATGCTCCACATGACCCCATGGCAGGGTTCTGGGTTCGCAACAGGAGGCCTCCCTGACTAGTCAGGTGTATGCCCAGTCCTTAATCAAGGCTGGCCGGAGTTGGGGATGGATCTCCATGTCAGGACCCTATTGGGGATGCTTGTCTGTCTGCCTCTCTCTCATGGAAAAAAAATAATAATAATAAACTTAAAAAAAAAAAAAAGAAAGAATAGCTGAATCCCGATGGTAAAGGGACAAAAAGGGAGAAGTGGTTTACCAAAAGTCAAAGCAGATGATAAGTTAGAAAGAAGTTGTCCAAGACATGAGCAGGGAACGGGATGTGACAATGACTCCGGCTGTCCCATGAACACTTAGAAATCGAGAGTCAGCTCGGTCCTCTAATAAACATACAATCAGTTGAAAGTGTGTGCCTCTGGTTAGTTTGGTGACATGGCACAGCCTCCCACCTTCACGACCAGATGGCACTCCCCACCAGCTCCTCCTTTATAGAAATTCTGGAGCTGTAGTGCCTGTTCTCACATCCAGCAGGGAACTATGATCCAAGGCTGGGAAAACTGGCACAAAAACTCTTTGGCTCATCCAAGTCAGCTTTCCCTGGGTCCCAAGTCTGCTTTTGCAGATGCATTTGCATGCAATTTGCACTGAGCTGCAAATTCTGGCTTCCCCTTCAAAGAGCTAGCACTTCTTCCCATATCCTCCCGTCTTCACCCATACCCCTAAGAAAAATGGGCTTTAGTGATGAAAAAGAAGGGTGGGGTGTTCCTTAATTTCTGTATTTATCCAGAATCCATTTATTAAGGGTCCAAAATTCATTTATGAAAGTGCAGGCTGCCTCCGAGGACTGGAGACCACGTCTTGTTTCCTGGCCCCACCCCTAGCCCTGTCCATAGAGAGGGAGGAGGCACACCCCCACCCCTACAAGTCTCCCAGACTAGAAGCTGGGCTAGAGTAGAGGGAGAAGAATTGGGATCTGAGGACCTATATGCTCACTCTAGGACCCAGGTCCCTGGAGAAGAGCCCAGCAATCAAAACTCGGCAAGCTCAGTTGGAGTGACCTATTTTATAAAGAGGATCACAGGGTCAGATAAAGATGCCATGGACCGGTGAGTTCTGCTCCCTGATCTGCAAGGCAGGAGAGAGACTTCATAGGACCAGTCAGCTTGGGGACTGACATTGCCCCAGCTTCACAGCCCAGAGACCCCTCCCACACTCTCCACCTGGAAGGAGAGACTCCAGGATAAAGACAGGACAAGCCCTAAGTGAGGAGCTGCCTTGTCATCAAAGTGCATCTACACCCACTTAGCCTGGACACAGTAGCTGAGAGGCCACCTTGAGGGTTCTGGGCTCTTGTTTCAGAGCATATACAAATGAAGACCAGGGGCCAGCAGGAGGTATGATAGTTAAGGCACTGGACTCCCACATGGCCAACAGCAGTTCAAGTCCCAGACCAGGTGACTTGCTTTCTCATTTTCACTCTCTCTTTCTTTCTCTTTTCTCTCTGTCTCTCTATCTGGTAAGCTCACATGTTCTATAGAAATTTTAAAATAATAATAGTAATAGATAAAATTAAATAAACAAGTATTAAAAAAAAAAAAAAGACCAGGTGACTCCTTTGGGGATCTCAACCTCTAGGGAGGTCCCTCCCACTGGGTCTAACTAACGGGCACCAAGCCACACTGCACACCGGAGCTGGCACCTGGGACAATGTTACGTTCGCTCAAGAACAAATGCACTGCCGCCTAGCCATTGCTCCCTCCTATGAGCACTTTAAGTTTCTGCTACTGTTCCAGCACTGCTGGAACCAAAATCCCAACATCCCCCCAGGGATACTCATGACTCAGATGCACTAGATTTGCAAGGTTCCAGGACCAGCAGTTGGCATAATGGCTATGTCGCTGGACTCCCATGTAGTTGACCGTGGTTCAAGTCCCAGATCCAGTGACTTAAACTCATGCCAGGCGCGTGTGTGTGCGTGCCCAAGATCCCGAAAGGAGAATGGAGGAGAAGGGATTGCGGCATGGCAATCCCCCCTGGGGGGTGATTTCTTGCTTTCTGTCTCTCTGTTTCTCTCTGTCTCTCTGGTGAGCACAAGTGCCTTGAAGCAAAAACCTCTTCAAAATATATATATATACATATAGATAGATAGATAGATAGATAGATAGATAGATAGATAGATAGATAGATAGATTTGCAAGGTCCAAAGGTGGTGTGTGTGGCAGCAGGGGCAGGGAGGGGAGGAAGTTCTGTGCAGAATGGAGGAGGCATAACTGATCACCAGCCTCCAAGATGGGCCCCAGTAATCCTCCCTCCTGGTATTCACCATCTTGTGTGGGAAACGTCAATGAGTTCATGGAAAATGAAATTAAAGTGCAAGTTTATTTTGGTGTGGGGGAAAAAATAAGAATCTATACATACCTTGTTTTTTTCCTATTTAGAAAAGTTTATTGAACATTATTTCCATATCACACTTATCAAAAGAAAAACTTCATTTTTCCTGAAGGCACCCCTTCATTTCACATGATCTATACTCTAATGTGTTTTTTTTTTGTATTAAAAATACGGTTAAGTCTGAAATTAGTAAAATGCGACATATAAAACCTCCTTAAAAAATAAGTCTAAAAAATGGTCACCATATATCCAGAGAAGAGTCCCCATAGTAAATGTTTCCTATGTAAATCATATTTGAATACAATTTTTAGAACCACATTTAAATATATTCTGCAATTTGTTAACTAAAGGCATCCACATTTTTCTTCCCTCACATATCTGTTCCTTTGATAAAGCTGGCAACTTCTGCTAGAGGAAATGCAGGAGGGAAAAAAATAGCAGCTATTTCTCAAGGTTTGAGAAATCTGGTCCACCTTCAGTGTAGTTTCCTGAGGTTTCTGCTCCACTGCAGTCAAAACCAGGGTTTCCTTTCTGGAATCTGTCTCATGTAAGCTTTCTCTGCATTTGATCTTGTACCCAAGGATCAGCTGCATGTTCAGATTCTAGTAGAGAAGTTCAATAGTTTGCCACATCTCTTTTTGTTTTTGTAAGAACAATCTGGACCATTTTTTCTGTCCTCCAAAGTCCACGTTCCCTCATCAGCTACCAAGATCCCTTGAGGCTCTTGCAGCCACCCACGGCCAGCACCACACGCTGGCTCTGCAGGCCGCGCTGGATATCCTGCACCCAAGTGTCTGGCGGCCCTTGAACTTCAGTGAACACCTCCAGGGCCTGGTACCAGTGGCCCCACAGCGTCCTGCAAGGAACAAACCCACTAGGCTCCTCAAAGGGGGCTGACATACTCCAGTGCCTCCCAGAGGTGGTACCAGCCACACCAAGTGAACTGAGCGGCCCTTGAACTTCAGTGAACACCTCCAGTGCCTGGTACCACTGGCCCCACAGCGTCCTGCAAGGAACAACCCCACTAGGCTCCTCAAAGGGGGCTGACATACTCCAGTGCCTCCCAGAAGTGGTACCAGCCACACCAAGTGAACTGAGCGCCTAGCTTTTTCAGAATATGTATTTTTTCATGAACTTTCTGAAAATCCCACATATAAATCTTCTTAACATTGAATAGAACAGATCTAGCTAATCAGTAGGCTATTATACGAATGTCGGAATTAGGCTTCAGAGGCTCTGTCATAAAGCTTTGTAGCTTCTATCCTCTGCCCTCTTGGCTCTCGGGCTCTGGAGGAAATCTGCAGCCTTGTCATAAGGACAATCGAGCAGTCCTGTGAGAAGGAGCATGTGAGAACTGAAGCTTCCCACGAGCAGTCAGCACTAACTCGGGTGCATGAATGGCCATCTTGAAAACAGATCTTCCACCTCCATCAACCCTTCCTACTGATCAGCCAATATAGCAAATAATAAATTATTATGGTGGGCCAGCAAGTGGCATAGTGGTTAAGCACTGAGTTCCCACATGGCTGACCACAGTTTGAATCTTGGACCTGGCAGCTTGAAACTCACGCCAGTTGCGTGTGTTTGTATGCTCAAAATCCCAAGAGGAGAATGGAGGAGAAGGGATTGCAGTGTGGCCATTCCCCCTGAAGGGTGATTTCTCATTTTCTGTCTCAGCGAGCACACCCTATAGCAAAAATCCCTGAAGTAAAAATAAATGATTATTGTTTTAAGCCCTAAGTATGGAGTTAATTTGTTACACCACAGTAAGTAATATGATATGTTGTCGTTTTTCTTAGAGAAATATCTAAGAATAGAATAGCTGGGTTCTATGGTAAATATATGCTGAACTTCAGTAACAGTTTTCCAAAGTAATTGTACCGTTTTTCACTCCTACATACGCCATATACAAGTTCTGGTTGCTTTTTTCTAAGACCTATTCCACAGAAAATAAATACCTTTTTTAAAGAATTGTTTTATTGGGACCAGCAGGTGCCATGGTAGTTAAAGTGCTGGATACTTCTGCATGGTCGACCACGGTTCAAGTCTCAGACCTGGTGGCTTGCTTTATCAATTTCTCTCTCTCTCTCTCTGGTCAAATTAAAATGAATGAATAAATAATAAAAATAATTATTTTATTTAACTTTATTTATTTATTTATTTATTTATTTATTTATATAAATTTGACCAGAAAGAAAAGGAAAGTGAGAAAGCAAGCTGCCAGTTCCAGGACTCAAACCATGGTCAGCCATGCGGGAATCTAGTGCCCTTAACCACCACGCCACTTGTCGGCCCCAACAAATACTTTTTTTAAAGCTCATTTATATTTTACATGAGCTGGGTGTCCAGAGAGAGACAGCACCTTCAATAGGGTCTCACCCCCAGTTTCAGCCAACCCTGGGCATGGGCATGCAAATGTCTGGTGTACTCAAGGAGGATTCCAGTCGTGAACCTGAAACCCTCCCATGAGAGTCGGCCTCACGGAGTGTTACATATATTATGGTACTACCATGCCACCCCTACAAATAACATTGTCTTCGACCTTGGTTGCACCAAACTGCCATTGCCTCCTGCCTGGGACCACCTTTTTTATGAACCAACTAATGGGCATGGCCAGGATTGGGATCAGGCACTACTTTCCAACGATGAGGGACGTGGCCTTGAAAGTCCTCCTTCACTTTAGAGTTGACCAAGCCCTTTTCCATACATGTTCAGAGTTCTTCCAGGCCTCCCCAGCCTGTAGACACAATGAGGTTGCAAAACAAACAAACGAAAACACTTCATAGACTTTGGCCTCATCTGCAGACTGCAGGTGCTCCAGTGCCCCTCAGCTTGTCCCAGTTATTTCTCACAAGTTTAGCATAGGTCCCCTCCTTAGAAGCCACTTGGGGGCAGCACCTCACTACTGCCTCTGCCATGCTATCCTGAAGACCATCACTGTAGTCCCTCTTGAATTCCAGCTATTCATCTCCCCAAGCTCTCCAAGTTGTCATAGATCTGTGTGTCATGCAGAAATGGGGGAAGGACTCTCATAGTAGATTCTGTTGGTTCCCTGTCCAGACCCGATCTCCTGGGCTGGTGCATCCTTCAGCATCTGCTGCAAACACTGCCCCCTCTTCCTGAGACTGATGGGTGACCTGTGGAAAGTTATACACCCCACCCTCCTCTCAATAACTGATGAGCACCATGGTACCAGCCTGTCCTGCTTACCACCAGGGGCCAGCCCTAGAGCTCCCCATGTGTGGTGGATCAGGCTGAGGCTAGACTCCGGTGGGGCCCACATCCTTGCTGAGTGTCTTCCCCTGCCCTGACCTGCTTCATTCCCTCCCTTTTAGGTTAAGAGTACTCCCGTGATGAATCACTTGCTCAAGGATCCCCAGCTCAGTCTCTTACTTTAAGGAAGAAAACTGCCCCGTCTTGCCCATTTTGTGTCCAGAACCCTGTTATAATCTTGTTTCAGCTCCAGAGCAATAACACAATAACTGTGCTTCTCCCTATAACCCCTCTCTGCAAGCCTCAGGGGCAGTCGTGGGACCAGAGAGAGCACAGATATCCCATAGTCGTTCCCACTCCACTCCTCATCTCACCCCAATCCTCCCCCAGGAGCCCACCCACCAGCTGCCACAGGAGCCTTTTTCCCATGCGAAGCTGCCTTCCTGCCAGATCCCACCCACAGGACCCCCACTGTGAATGGTATATTTATTTGACCTTCAAAATAATCCTCTTCCCTCAGTGTTATTAGCTCTCCTATTTTACTGGAGAAGAAGCCAGCAGCAATTCATTGCAAAGCTAATGAAGCTTAAGCTCGCTCATTTGCATGGGCTGCTTCCAAAACCCTGCAATTTCACAATCCTAGTTGTTATTCTGTTTCAACAGGACTCCCAAATCGTATCAGCTTTGAGGCTCCCAATACCTAACTCTACCCTTGGAAAAACTGAGACACTGAATGGCGAAGCGATTTGCCCCAGGACACAGGCCTGATTGATGTGCAGCAGAAGCAGAACTCCACCCGCCCAGCTCTGTTGCCTCCCAAGTTCTTTTCCTGTCCTGCATCCTGTGACCCATCCCTGAAACTCCCCCAGGCCCACTGATGTGGTCTCCAGGACACAGCCCTTGGCTTCCCTCAACCACAGCATGCAGCCTTCCCGGTTGCCAGCCATCAGCCCTTCCTCCGCTCTGGCACATCATGGGAGCCTGCTGGGCTCCTCATCCTCATATGAGGATATTTACATGAGTTAATGGGAAAATTGAATTAAATATTACGTATTTCCTCCATGAGTGAGAGAGACAGAGACAGAGAGATAGGTACCCCCGACAGAGTCTTTCATGTCTTGATCCACCCCCAGCTTCAGCCATGGGTGCACACGTGTCCAGTGTGCTCAGGAGGTCTCCAGATGCAAATCCAGAACTTCCCATGTGGGTCAGCCTCACAGAGCTCTGTGTTACCATTGCACCATCATTTGCCCTTAGAGCTATATTTAAATATTGAGGTAGGAGAGTGCTACTTGGAGCCAGCCCATAGCTTAGTGGTTAAGGGAGCCAGATCCCACATGGCCCACTGCAGTTCAAACTGGGCTCTGACAGCTTGAAAAACATTTTGGAAGCATGTGTGTGTGTGTGCTCAAAATCTCAATGGGATGAAGAAATGGAGGAAAAGGGACTGTCATATAACCACACCCCACTAGGGATGCTTTCTCCCCTCTTTCTCTTTCTCTGGCAAGTGCATACACCCTTGAACAATTTTTAAAAAGAACAGTGTTTACCAATATGCCATCCGTCTCGATACCTGCAGAACCTTATTAAAACCTGAAATAGGGGCCAACAGATGGCATACTGGTTATGTCGCTGGACTCCCACATGGCCAATCACAGTTTGAGGCCCAGACCCGATGACTTGAAACTCATGTCAGGTGCATATGTGTGCATGCCCAAGAGGAGAATGGAGAAGAAGGGACAGTGGCATGACCATCCCCTCTAGGGAGTGATTTCCCACTTTCCCTCTCACTGTCTCTGTCTCTCTCTCTCTCTCTGACAAGCACGTACACCCTAAAGCAAAAACCTCTATTAAAAAAAAAAAAAACCTGAAATAGCCCAACTATTTGCCTTTAACTTCTACATCAGCTAAGGTGGGAGGCTGACAGGGTACCTGTCCTGTGGGCACTGCAGAAGTTGGACTGTGTATCAGTTAGCTTGGGCGGTGTAGCAAACCACTCAAAAATGGAGTGGCTTAAAATGACAACTATTTGGGACTAGCAGTTAGCGTAATGGCTATGTCGCTGAACTCCCATGTAGTCAACCACGGTCTGAGTCCCAGACTCGGTGGCTTGGACTCATGCCGGGCACATGTGTGTGCGTGCCCATGAGAATGGAGGAGAAGGAATTGCGGCATGGCCATCCCCTCTGGGATTTCTCGCTTTCTATCTCTCTGTCTCTCTCTGTCTTTCTGGCGAACATACATGCCCCATAGTGAAAACCTCTCAAAAAGAAAAAAAAAATGGCAACTATTTAGCTCACAGTTCTTCTGCAGGTCAGCAATTCGGGCCAGACACTGCCAGGCGATTGGATCTCAGCTGTGCTTCCTCATGCACACACAGAAACTGTCAGGTTAGCTGGGAACTAGAGTCAGTTGGCACGGCTCATCCACGTCCATGTCCCACATCGTCTCCATCCTCCAGTGGCGAGCCCAAGATTGTTTACACAGCAACTGGACAGAATTCTCGGGGTATCAAGGTACCAAGCATCTCCTGTCCTCAGCTTCAGCCTGTGGCTCTCAGCCCAGGAAAAAGGGGAAGTCCCTCTTCCAGCATCCTCTGACACTTCCTCCGGGATATGGGTCCACAGTAGAGATGAGGGCTGAGAAACCCCTCACCAGCCCAGGGTTCAAGCCCTGCTGGGAGCCTCTGCCATCCTATTGACCACACTCAGTCAAGGCCTAAAACTGAGGACAGAAGATTCTTGGTACCCTGATACCCATATTCCAGAATAAGCAACTGGTGAGTCACCAACAGTAGAAGGCCTGACTCTTCACCTGCTTCTCTACTCATTCTACCTGAGAGAAGACTGACAGGAGGTTCATTATCCTGGATGACAGGTTTTCTTTCCAGCTCCCTAAAGCAAGGGAGAT
The DNA here is from genome assembly GCF_000334495.1 of Tupaia belangeri chinensis. Lineage (NCBI taxonomy): Eukaryota > Metazoa > Chordata > Mammalia > Scandentia > Tupaiidae > Tupaia > Tupaia belangeri. The sequence continues at coordinate 2,294,392 of NW_006203419.1, read as the reverse complement.
AGGGATTTCAAGCTAATCAGTGGAATATTTAATGCATTCACATTACAAATCTCTCTACACTTGGTTGTTCAGACAAGCCCCCTTCCCTTTTTTTAAATGCTTGTTACAGGGCATGTATGCTTGCTAGAGAGAGGCAAAGAGTGAGAGAAGGAACGTGAGAAACACCCCTCTGGGGGGGATGGCCACATCGCAATCCTTTCTCCTTCACTCTTCTGAGATTTGGGGGCGCCTGCCTACATGTGCCCAGCATGCTTTTCAAGCTGCCAGTCCACGACTTGAACCACATAGTTGGCTATGTGGGATCCAGCCACTTTAACCACATGCCCCCAACTGACCCCAGACTAGCCCTCCCATGTCCTGTTCATTCTATATCTCTAACTCATTCCCTTCTCTCCACTACTGTTGTCACCACTGGACTCTCATTAGCTCCTGCCTAGAGCGTTTGGCAGGGGGTTTTTTGTTTTGTTTTGTTTTGTTCATTTTTCCCCAGGGTTTTGCCATTGGGCACGTGGATTTGCTGGAGAGAGATAGAGAAAGGGAAAGTAAGAAATCACTACCCCCTCCCCCAGTGCTGATGACCACACTGCAATTTCTTCTCCTCCATCCTCCTCCCGGCGTACAGCCCAGTCCAGGACTCAAACTGTGGTCGGCTATGCGGGAATCCATCACCTTCACCACCACACCACCTGCTGGCCCCATTTGGCAGCCTTTAATGAAGCCTCTCTGCTCCTCTCAGACTGTTTGCTCCTATTCATTCTTCTGTAGTAGATCTTTCCAAATCCAGTGGCTGGCCAGACCAAATGGTGCCCTAGGCCTGTTTTTCTGTGGCTTATGAGCTAAGAATGGTTATTACTGTTTTACATTTTGTTTAAAAAGAAAACTATGCAACAAAGATGTTTGCCAAGTCCTGTTCTAAAGCCTAAATCTCATCCTGTTTAAGGGAGTTGACTTCCCTGCCAGCCTCTTCCCACACCACCCATCCCTACACACCCTAAGCCTGTTCTCTGTCTGGTATCTGCCTCTCCCTGTAGGCCTGGTCAATTACCTACGCTTCTGAACTAACTTTAAACATTCCTTTACTGGGGCCTAGGCCTGCTGGCCTCAGCCCATGCCTTGGCTTCCCATGCTCTGCTCTACATGGCAGGGGTCGACCCTTGAGGCTACAGCATATTCTGCATCCCAGCTTGGTTTGACCAACAGGTGGGAGATAGATGGGCAAGAAGAAGGGAGATTCCAGGGTATTTCTTTCCAGAATCTTTGACCATAGCTGGTTCTTACCCAGGACTTCAAGCTCCCAGTAGGTACGTCCACCATAGTTCCAGCTCCTACTGGGTGACCTAAGTCCCTGGCCTCTTCCTTCTCCTCCCTAGGGTGGTAACAGCTTCCTGCTGTTGCTAATCTCTGGGCTGCCCCTGACTAACTTCTTAGATCTTCCATTACCTTTATAACCAATTCCCTACATTTAATTGCCTCTGTATCATGATGCTGGTTTCTGTTTTCCTGGTAGGACTCTGATTAATATACCACACTTCAGGCATCTGCTGACCCCTAGATTTGCTCAGGCCCCTGAGACTGTTCAAATACTGCCCTTTGCTCATTGCTTCAGTTGGTTATCAGAGGCCTATGTTCTAAGCTAACGGTCAGTAAGCCAAGGTCAGTCATGTGGTTGGCCAGCACCACAACCGCTACACTACCTGCTGGCCCCAAGACATGTTTTCTTCCCCCCACAAAGAATTTATTTATTTATTTATTTACTTATCTTAATTTGATCAGAGAGGGACAAAGAAAGAGAGAGAGAATGTGCGAAAGCAAGCCGCCAGGTCCTAGATTCAAACCATGGTCAGCCACATAGGAATCCAATGCCCTTAATCACCACGCCACTTGCCGTCCCCGAGACATGCTGTCTTAAGAAGTTACCCACAAGGCCAGCCCTGTAGTGCAGTGGTTGAGCAGAGGAAGCCAGATTTCACATGGTCAATCCAGAGAGCGACTCCCGGCCCCAGCGACATGAAAAACCCACTGGGTGCATATGCATGTCCAGAATCCTGGAGGATGGATAATTGGGAGAAAAAGAATTGCAGTCTAAACAAGCCCCATTTGGGGGTGCTTCCTCTCTCCTCTCTCTGGCTTTAAAAAAATAAAAGTTAGTCCCTACACCAGCTGGTAAGAGTAGTGGTTAAGGTGGCTGGATCTCACATGGCTGACTTTGTGGTTCAAGTCCCAGACCCAGTAGCTTGAAAATTATGCCAGGCACATGTGCATGTGCGCCCAAAATCCTTAGAGGTGAAGGGATAGCAGCACGGCCATTGCAGCCAGAGCGGAGGGTGATTTCTCACTTTCTCTCTCACTCTCTCTGGTGACAAACAAACAAAAAGTCAATCCCTCATCTCATCAGTCATTATTGACTAATTATTTGTCATTTCTACTAGAGGAAAGCACAAGGGTTATTGTGTTGATCTCCACTGGATTCTCAACCCCTGATAAGTTGGATGGTGCAGAGAAAACGAATGCAATGGTTTTCTGACGAATATATCATTTAAGAGAGCTAGGAAAGCTGAAGAAATGGAGAGTTTCGAAAAAAAAAAAGCAGTTACTTTTTTGCATATCAGATTGGCAAACATGAAAAACTTTGTTAATACACGGTGCTGGGAGAGTTAGGTAAATATACTCTCTCACATGCTGTTAGTATAACCTTTTTGGAGAGGTCAATTTGGCAATATTCATTTAAAAAATGACAAATGCACGTGCTCTTTGACCCTGCATTTCCACTGGAGGCATTTATCTTCCAGATAGACTCACACCTGGGCGGGATGATAGGCTACTAAGGTATTTATGGCACAAGAGCAAAAGATGGGACAAAACCGAGTGTCCGTCAACAAGGGATTCGCTCAGTTAGTTATGGTATCAATGAAACTGCAACTGTGAAAAAGAAGGAGCTAGAACAACCTCCAAGGTATGTCTTGAAATTAAAACAATAAAAAAAGCAAGATGCAGAACAGAACATACCAAGTAACAACCAAAACAGGTCAAGGAGAACAAAGAAACAATATATATTTACTTGTATGTTCGAAAAAATATCTCTTAAAGGGTGTACATGGAAACCAACACTGCTGGTTAGGGAAGGGGTTGCTGGGGACAGAGATAGAGAAGACTTTTCACTCTGTCTTTTGGTACTCTTTAAATTAAATACAAACTAAATAGGGCCAGCCCCATGGCCTATGGTTACGGGAGCTGGAGCCCACATGGCCGACCACAGATCCACCTGCCAGCCCCAGCAGCTTGAAAAACACACCAGGTACAAGTGCACACATGCCCAAGGTTCCAACAGAATGCAGAAGGAAAGGAGAAGGGATCGTGATGTGACCGTGCCCCATTGGAGGGTGTTGTCTCACTTCCTCTCCCAACCCTCCCCCCCCCACTGTCTCTCTGTCTCTGGCAAGCACAGGCACACTCTGGCAATAAAAATAAAATAAACAGAGGCCAGCAGGTGACGTGGTGATGAAGGCGTGGGACACTCCCACAGGACCGACCCCAGTTTCAGTTTCGGACCTAGTGCCTTGCTTTCTCACTTTCCTCTTCTCTCTGTGTCTGTCCTTCTCTGGTCAAATTGAAATCAATGAATGAATAAATAAAATTAAATAAAAAATTATTTAAAAATAAAATAAACAAATCAGGAAATGCTACAGAAAAAGACATAGATGTGTACGCACATACTCAAAATTATAGAAAATACGTGTGTTTTATTTTTATTTTATTTATTATTATTATTTTTTAAAGAATTGTTTTATTGAACTTTATTTATTTATTTATTTATTTATTTATTTTAATTTGACCAGAGAGGGACAGAGAGAGAGAGAGAAAGTGAGAAAGCAAGCTGCCAGGCCCATGACTCGAACCATGGTCAGCCATGTGAGAGTCCAGCTCCCTTAACCACCACCTACCAGCCTCTATTTATTCATTTTTTAGAGAGATTTATGCTATAGGACATGTGTGCTCCCTGGAGAGACAGAGAGAAAGTGAAAAATCACCTTTCAGGGGAGATGGCCACACCTTAATCCCTGCTCCTTCATTCTTCTCCCAGGATTTTAGGCACACACGCACAAATGCCCAGCATGAATTTCAAGCTGCTGGGTCTAGGACTCAAACTGTGATCAGCTGCGTGGGATTCCAGCGCCTTAGCCACTATGCCACCTGTGATCCTGAAAGGTGTGTTATAGATGTTCTGTCTTGAGTCTATTACTCAAAATGTGGTCCACGGACCAGCAGCATCGGAAACACCAGAGAACCAGTTACACGAGGAGAATCTGGGACAGCTTGGCCGTTTGGCAGTACAGCACTACTCAAGTGAAGCCAGACCTACATGGAAGAGGGCGGGTTTTGTTCCCTGGTCAACCTGTACCCTTCGGGCATGCACTCCCACCATTCCGCTGGCTGGGAAGGATGTGGGGTTCATGACATGAGAACTTGTTGAGGACGTTTGTCTTTCTCTTCCTCTCTCTGTCTCTCAATCTCATAAAACAAGTAAACTTCTTTTTTTAAAAGATTTTGCCATAGGGTGCATGTGCTTGCCAGAGAGGAGAGAGATAAAGAGCTCCAGAGAAAAGGAAAGTGAGAAATCACCCCCAGGGAACCAGCAGTTAGCATAATGGCTATGTCGCTGGACTCCCACGTAGTCGACCGCGGTTCGCGTCCTGGACACGGTGGCTTAAAACTCACGCCGGGCGCGTGTGCATGCATGCCCAAGATCCGGAGAGGAGAATGGAGGAGATGGGATTGCGGCGTGACCATCCCCCCTGGGGGGTGATTTCTCGCTTTCTGTCTCT
>NW_006203419.1:2282430-2289425 GCF_000334495.1 Tupaia belangeri chinensis | reverse complement strand
GCGGCGGCGCCCCCCCCCGGGGGGGTGATTTCTCGCTTTCTGTCTCTCTGTCTCTCTCTCTGTCTTTCTGGCTAGTGCACGCGCCCTATAGCAAAAACTTCTCAAAAAAAAAAAAAAAAAGAGGTTGTTTTTTTTTTTTTTTTTAATGTTTTAGAATAAATAAATAAATAAAATAAAATGCAGCTCTCAGTCCTTCCTCTCCCTGAGTCAGAATGTGCATTTTAAGGGACCAGCAGATGGCATAATGATTATGTCGCTGGACTCCCACATAGTCTACCATGGTTCGAGTCCCAGCCCTGGTGGCTTTAAACTCACACCAGGCGTGTGTGCGTTCATGCCCAAGATCCCAAGAGGAGAATGGAGAAGAAGAAATTGCAGCATGGCCAACCCCCCTGGGGAGTGATTTCTTGCTCTCTGTCTCTCTCTGTCTCTCTGGTGAGCGCACTCACCCTGTAGCAAAAATCTCTCTCTAAAAATAAAAAAAAAATTTAAAAAAAAAGAATCTGCATTTTAACAAGTGCCCCAGGGAATTCATTATCATTTGAGACAATCTGGTCCAGGCAACCAGAGACATGCTCCTAGCAGCACCCCTGATTTCCACAGTCTGCTGCTAATAAAACAGCCGCCTTTCCCCTGTAACTGGGGCTCCATCCCAGAGAGACACCAGGGCCCAGGCTGTTCCCATTAAGAGGAGGTTTTCAGCAGCTCCTCCCAGGCCCTGGCTGGCCTTGAGCCCAGTGCCCTGGTGTGTCCCCGCCAAAGAGACAGCTCACTTCCTCCTCCTGGAGCCTCTGGGACGACTCAGAACGGAAACACTGGAGAGTTCTGCACTCCTGCAGATGTAAACTTTCCAACATGAATAAAGATGCATCTGTCTGACACAGGTATATTCACAATGGGCATTTATTTGACCATCCACCAGGGCCTTGGGGTACCTCCTGCCCTGGCCTGGCAGTAGAAGTGAAGTCAGGGGAGGGGGAGCAATGGAGAAGGAGGAGAGGAAGGAAAGCCAGGAGCTCAGCTGCCGCCTCTGCATCCTTGATCCTCTTGGAAATGTTCCAGGATACATCTGGAGGCCACATCTGGAAGCAGTGACAGGGTGGACCTTTAGGAGCAGCAGGGAAGAGGGAGAGAGGAGTGGGGGAGCTGTGCTGACGTAGGTCCAGACCACCCAGGAGTTTGCAGTCAGAGGACTAAGCAGCGGGGCTAACTTACCCCCCACACTCCCCCGTGTAATCCTGACTCTGACCCACTCGGTGGGAGCTCAGAACCAGCTGTGACTGTATGCCCCCCTCTGCTGCTGTCCTGAACCTCCCCCCACCTCAAGTTGGAAGGACTTGGTACAAGCCGTGCCCTCCCCTTTTCTTGAGTCCTTCCCTCTCCCACCTCCTGACAACTGCCCCTCCCCCAGACGGAACCCTGAGTCCTTCTCTTCTCCCTTCACACGCTATCCTAGGTCCTTCCTTCATCGGTGTGGCTTATGTCTTTCCAATTAAAAACAAAACAAAGCCATAAGACCAGTGGTAAGTGCACAGCCTCAGAGAGTTTACAAGAAACTTCTCCTGAATGAGCTTCAGCTCCCTTCCCCACAGCCCTCCCTGACTCGGCAGAAGGGAGTACCAAGCCCAGGATATGTTAAGGGGCTGACAGATCTCTCAGCCTGCAGGTACCAGAGGCCTCGGGGCTCAAATACACAGCTGAGCTGCTCTGCCAAGAGCTCCAGGTGCCCAGTGCAGGGTTCCAAATCCGACAGGTCTTTCCCCGGTAGCCACCTGCTGACATCCCTAGATCTCAACAGGCCCCAATTTCAGAGACCTATTTCCCTGCCCAGGTCTACCCCATCATAGGGTCTGGTAGACATGCTAGCCCTCTTCCTGATCACTGCTGTGACTGCTCCCCACACAATCCTGGGGCTCTTCTCTTACTATCTCATGTTCCACCAACTGCCCATACACCTGAGATAGATTAACTGCAGAAGTGGCCAAAATTACTCCCTTCCCTGTATCTACATCCTTCGTTATGTGACTTTGTATCTCTTCCCATTAAGAGACAGTCTATTTCCCTACCCATTGAGTCTGGGCTGGCCCCACGAATTGCTTCAGCTAATAGAATATGATAGAATTGGGAATGCGCCAATTCTAAGCCTAAGCTTCAAGAAGTCATATGCATTTTCACTTCTCTTGGAAATATGTCCAGTTACCATGTGAGTAAGCCGAGACTAGCCTTTAGGAGAATGAGAAATCATCTGGCCTAGGCACCCACTTTGACCCAGCCAGTAGCCAGCCAAATGCCAACCATGTCATGAGATAATCCTGAGCCAACCAGTCCCCAATCAACCTGTCAACTGGTCACAAATGCATGAGGAAACTACCCTGATCAGCTAAGTCAGCTCAGATCAGAAGAACCATCCCTCAGACTCTTAGATTAGTGAGAAATAATAATCAGTTGTGTTTTAGGTCACTAAATTTTGGAATGGTTGTTACACAGCAAAAGCAAACTGACATATCTTTTGTTTTCTACAGCTTTCAGAGAACTTCCCAGGCCAAATCCCCATTCCAAGTATACCGTCCTTCCTAATGAAGATGATACCCCAGCTTCACTCATAATTTCTCAGTAAAGTCTCTTCTCTACATTATCCCCTGATATTTCTTGCCTGTTCTATCCTCAACATCTTTATTTTATGATATAGCCTATGCCCTGCCCCTCTCTCTTTCTGAATCTTTCTACTCCTCCCACCTCTTAATAACACCCCCTGACCTCTCCCCTCCTCCACTCTTGCCCTAACTCCCACTCTGAATACCAACTCACCCTCTTTTCTCAACTCTCAAGATTATGTTCTTCTGTTAATTGCTGAGTCTGGGTCTACTTCACCTTGAAGTTTTCCATGATAATGTTTCCTGTTCCAGCTTCTTCAGCATGTTTAGTCTCAAACTTTGTTTGCTGTTACTGCCAACAAACGCACCTAATCGTATCCTTATCTGGCCTTCTTTTATTCTTCATTGGTTCATAAACTGGGAAGAACAAATAAGCTTGACCTCAGATGTTTATGCAGTCAGTCAGTAAAACATGCCTAGAGACCATCTGGCATCTGTTGGAGAGACTACCATGGTTGATTACTAATGCCTGCAGGTAAGAGAAGTCCTAGCATCTGGGTCAATACTGGCCATTCTTGGTCTAGTACAGCCATTCTTCAGCTTCTTTGGCCCCTGGGTAGAATAATATTTTTAAATGCATAAAATAAAATAGATCACATTGTAAAGGAAACCAATTATATTGAAATACTGTTATCAAAAATATTTGGGACTGGGAACCAGCAGTTAGCGTAATGGCTATGTCGCTGGACTCCCACGTAGTCGACCGCAGTTCGAGTCCTGGATCCGGTGGCTTAAACTCACGCCGGGCACGTGTGCATGCATGCCCAGGATCCCGATAGGAGAATGGAGGAGAAGGGAATGCGGTGTGGCCATCCCCCCTGGGGGGGGTTGATTTCTCGCTTTCTATCTCTCTGTCTCTCTCTCTCTGGAAAGCGCACATGCACTATAGCAAAATCCTCTCCAAAAAATATATATATATATTTGGGACTTGGGACCGGCAGATGGTATGGTAGTTAAAGGCTCTGAACTCCCACATGGCTGATCATAGTTCAAATCCTGGACTTGGTGGCTTGCTTTCTCACTCTCCCACTCTTTTTCTGTCTCTCTCTTATCAAACTGGAAAATAATAATAATAATAATAATAGTAAATAAAGTTAAATAAAAACAACTATTTTTTAAAAAAATATTTAGGACCAGCCAGTGGCCTTATGGTTAAGGCAGCCGGATCCTACATGGGTGACCAGGTGGTATGAGTCCCAGGCCTAGTGGCTTGAGAAACATGCTGGGCTTGCATGCATGCATGCCCATAATCCCAACAGGATGAAAAGAAAGAGGAGAAGGGATTGCAACATGACCATTCCCCATAGAGGAGTGGGTGCTTTCTCTCTCTCTCTCTCTCTCTCTTTCTCTCTCTCCAGTGAGCACAAACACCCTCTGGCAAAAATTGTAATGTGTAATATAATATATGTGCTTTCTTCCTTGACATACTATATAACAAGGTATAGGAGGGGGCCTAATAACTATAATTTTATTTTTTAAAGTTATTTATTTATTTAATTCCATTTGTTATTATTTTTTAATTTGACCAGAAAGAGACAGAGAGAGAGAGAAAGAGAAAGTGAGAAAGCAAGACGCCAGGCCCAGGACTTGAACCAAGGTCAGCCATGTAGGAGTCCAGCACTTCAACCACCACACCACCCCAATAACTGTAATTTTAAAGCATAAATGAGTTTCCAAAGTACTTATAACTGCAATGTGACATGGAAATATTTTTGTCATTCATTTTGGTGTCAGAGACTTTGCTGTGTGTCTTGATGTCCATATCCACAATCAAAAGAAATGCTGGACTTAATTAAGAACAAAATATATTGGGTTATCAGAAAAGTCATTATGTATTTTTCTATGCAAAAACACATGCCATTTTTTCCAACAATTTCATTGACCCCTATGTTGTATCTACAAGAACCCTTGGGTCTAGCTTGTAATATACTTACAAGGGGGACCAGCAGTTGGTGTAATAGCTATGTTGCTGGACTCCCATGTAGTCAACTGTGGTTGAAGTCTTGGACCCAGTGTCCTAAACTCAAACTAGGCATTTTTCTATGCAAAAACACATGCCATTTTTTCCAACAATTTCATTGACCCCTATGTTGTATCTACAAGAACCCTTGGGTCTAGCTTGTAATATACTTACAAGGGGGACCAGCAGTTGGTGTAATAGCTATGTTGCTGGACTCCCATGTAGTCAACTGTGGTTGAAGTCTTGGACCCAGTGTCCTAAACTCAAACTAGGCATGTGTGTGTGAGTGCCCAGAATCCTGAGAGGAGAATGGAGGAGAAGGGATTGCAGCGTGCCCATCCCCACTGGGGGGTGATTTCTCACTTTCTATCTCTCTGTCTTTCTCTGTCTTTCTGGTGAGCACATGCACCCTATAGCAAAAACCTCCACCCACCCCACACACACCACACACACACACACACACACACATATATATATATATATACTTACAAGGCAGGGGCTTCTGTCAAATTAATTTAGATCCCTGAAAGGGATTAACACAAGAGTCCATAGAGTGGATGATCAGTGGTATAAAATAGCACCACTGCTGTGATCATACCAAGTCTTCAGGGTGCCTGACACCATGCTGGGCAGAGGGCAGGAAGGATTTTCATTGAAACTTTTTTGCTCTATCTTGGTGGCCTCATTGGTTTTCCCCCCTCACAGGAGCAAGACCACGACCACCTATCAGGAGCCATTTCCCTGCATTGCAACTCCAGGGATTCCCTCCAGGCCCCTCCTCCCTATCTCCTAGAACCCACTGCTCACCCCACTGTCCTGCTTTAGTCTCCCTACACAGCCCCAGCGAACCAGCACGGCAGAGCCCACCTGCTTGGCTCCCTTTACTGCTTCCCCTCTCATAGCCCCATACTCTGCAGTACGGGTAGAGGTCAGGTCTCCCCACCCTGGCCTTTCCCAGGACTTGAGAACCCCTAACCCAAGTCCCTCAGTATAGGATTCAGCCCAATCCTTGCCGTAGTTCTGTGAAGCAGAGACTCTCCTCTTCATTTTGCTTGTATAAAAAATTATTTTAGGGACTGGCAGGTGGCATGGTGGTTAAGGGCACTGAACTCCCACATGATCAATCATGGTTCGAGTCCCAGACCTGGCAGCTCCCTTTCTCACTTTCTCTCTCTCTCTTTCTCTCTCTCTCTCTCTCCCCTCCTCCCTCCATCTCTGGCCAAGTTAAAATAAATAAAATAAATAAATAAAATTTATTTTTAAAATCTATTTTATTTCTTTCAAGGGAGAGCGACACACCCACAACAGGTTCTTGATCACACGAGCATCCTCCCCCCAACACGCAGATTTCAAGACCGCTGGGATCACGAGTATGTACTGCACCATTTAAGCGCAAGAGATGGTGAATATCCAAACAAAGGCATTGGCAGTGAGGTTAGAGAAAAGGAGACAGTACTAGCAATATTCAGAGTTAACATGACTTGCTGGTAGACAGGGTGAGTAGAATGGGGTAAAGAGAAATTAATGCTATTTTCTGGCTTGGGTAGCTGATGCCCTGCCTGTATCTTGAGCATATGGGGGTGGAGTTGCTCAACTCCATTAACAACTAAAACATGGCCCAGTCACTGAGGCACAGCAGTAACACAGGGCCCTGGGATGCTGGAAGCCATGTGGCTGACCACGAGTCAGACCCCAAGGTGGCCTGAAAACAGGCCTGGTGCACACGTGAGCACCCAGGGTCTTGAGAAGCTGAGCACTGGGGAAAGAGGATCGTAGTATGACAAGACCCTGTCAAAAGTGCTTCTCTCTCTCTCTCTTTCTGTTTCTCCCTCTCTCTCATGCTCATGCCCATACTTTCTATCATTAAAACAGATCTCAAAACCTGTATCCTCTTCCCAGCATTCATGCTCTGTTGATATATCCGAGAGGCATAGTGTGTTCACAGTACGATCGTCTAAATTACTGAAAAAGTAAAAAACAAACAAACAAAAAAACTAAAATCCTATTGCTTAAGAAAATGACTAGATAATGGGGGCCAGTAGGTGGCATGGTGGCTAAGGTGCTGAACTCTCACATGGCTGACTGCAGTTCAAGTCCCGGACCTGGCAGCTCTGCTTTCTCACTTTCTCTCTCTTTTGTTCTCGCTCTGTTCCTCTCTGATCAAATTTAAATAAATAAATAAATAAGGTTAAATAAAATAATTCTTAAAAAAAAAAGAAAGAAAGTGACTAGATAAACTAAAATACATCCAGAGTATGTAATACTAAGCAACAATAAAAATACGGGAAACAGAAGGAGGTAAGTCCTTGTGTACTGACATGGGAAGAGCTCCCTGGCACACTGCTAAGGGGATAGAGCAAGTTCAAGAGAATATGTACAAG
>NW_006203419.1:2259568-2279628 GCF_000334495.1 Tupaia belangeri chinensis | reverse complement strand
ATGAGAAAAGAAAAAAAATTTATAATAATAATAATAAAAAAAAAAAAGAGAATATGTACAGTGAGCTCCTATTTGCATTTGATAAAAGACCACACACAAGACTAAGTATTTCTTTTCTTTTTTATTTTTAAGAGAGGTTTTGCTACAGGGCGTGTGCACTAACCAGAGAGACAGAAAGCGAGAAATCACCCCCAGGGGGAAATGGCCATGCCATAAACCCTTCTCCTCCATTCTCCTCTTGGGATCTTGGGTATACACATTCGTGCCTGGCACGAGTTTTAAGTCGCCAGGTCCGGTATTCGGGAGTCCAGCGACGTAACCATTTTGCCATCTGCTGGTCCCAAGACTAAGTAGTTCTACATGTATAGTGTGTAAAAAGTTTTTTAAAATCTGATTTTTTCAAGACAAATATATTTGAGCATTATTTTTGTTTCTTTCTTTCTTTCTCTTTCTCTTTCTTTTTTTTTTTTTGGAGAGGTTTTTGCTATAGGGCATGTGTGTTCACCAGAAAACAGAGACAGAAAGCAAGAAATCACCCCCCAGATGGCCACGCAATCCCTTGTCCTCCATTCTCCTCTCGGTATCTTGGAAATGCATGCACACACACCCAGCGTGAGTTTAAGCCATTAGGCCCAGGACTCGAACCACAGTTGACTACATGGGAGTCCAGCAACACAGCTATTACACCAACTGCTGGTCCCTGAGCATTACTTTTGTAATTTAGATACACATGTGTGCGCACAGATAACAGGGGTTCCCACTGGAGAAGGATGATAAATAAGAGTTTCTTCTGGACCAGTAGATGACACGGAGGGTGGGGCAACTGGATCCCACATGGCCAACTAAGCAGTTTGAGTCCTAGACCTGACAGCTTGAGAGACATGCCAGGCGTGTGTGTGTGTGCATTCCCAAAATTCCAGAAGAAAATGGAAGCAACGGGATTGTGACATGGCCATTCCCCCTGGGGACTGGAAGGGGGGGGGTGCTTTCTCACTTTCTCTCTCTCTCTGTCATCAGTGAGCACACTTGCCCTATAACAAATATAGAGATAGAGTTCCTTTTAAATATATTACTTGAATTTTTTTACAAATGCCTGTGTCTTCTTATTTAATTTAAAATACATTTTTAAAAAGAGATATTGAAGCCTGGTACCTTCTCTACCCCTATATGTCCTCAGTCTAGTCTCAGAAGGCAATGAAGTTGAGAGGTCAAAGACAGAGTTTTTATCCTGAAGTCCATAAACTTCAGTGGAGAAAAAAGTTACGCCATTATTTTTACTAGCGACTAACTGAAATATAGCACTTCCTTGCCTTACAAATGGAGGCCCAAAACCACAGTAGTGCCAGCAGCCCTCGTGACTATCACACATATTTCCCTTACATATTCCAGTTTTTGCACATAACCTTGATACATGATTTAAGAAATTACGATACTAGATCCAATGCTAGATTTTCCTGTTTAATGTGTTAAACACACACACATACACACACACACACACACACACACAAACACACACACACATAACTTACTGTATCACTTTTGTAAATATGTTGACATCTGTATTCCAGTGTAATTGGTTTTCTGTGTTATCCAGTGTATTTTATGTTATGCATTTAAGAGCATTATTCTGGGGCCAGGCAGGTGGTGTAGTGCTTAAGGTGGCTGAATTCCATGTGACTGACTACACAGTTCAAGTCCCGGACTTGGTGGCTTGAAAAACACACCGGATGCACAGGGTTGGCAGGTGGCGTGGTGGTTGAGGGTGCTGGACTCACACATGGCCAACTGTGGTTCAAGTCCCAGACCTGGTGGCTTGTGTTCTCACTTTCTCTTCCTATCTCTCTCTCTCTTTCTCTCTCTCTCTCTCATTCTGTCCCTCTGGTCAAATTTAAATTACTAAATAAATCTAAATAAAATAATTCTTAAAAAAAAAAAAAAGAAAAGAAAAGAAAAGAAAAGCAAACCTACACTGGGTGCAGGTGCATGTGTACCCAAATTCCCAAGAGAAGAATGAAAGATAAAGGATTGTGGGGTGACCATTCCCCCTTGGAGGAGTATTTCTTTCTTTCCTTCTCTCTCTCTCTCTCTCTCTCTCTCTCTCTCTCTCTCTCCAGTGAGTAGATGTGCCCTATAATAAATTTAAAAACAAAAAAAATTAGGAAAAAATAAAAGAGCACTATTCTGAAGAGAGCTCAATGGACTTCAAAGTCTATCAGAGGGATCTATGGCCCAAGCAAGGTTAAGATTTTGCTCTTTGGGAAGGGTGTGCGAAGACCCACACATCCTGAGACAAGAGCCCTGGGCTGGTGGGCAGAGGTCCTGGGAAGCAAAACCCCAGGACGGCTTGCCTATCCCAGTGGGGGGTCCTCCTTCAGGAGATTCAGACAGGACTCTGGAAGAGATTAAGGAGAGTTTTGAGGAAGCATCAGTGGACTGGATCACAGCTATCTTTTTTTTTTCTTTTTAAATAATTATTATTTTTTATTTTTGAAGAGGTTTTTGCTATAGGGTGCATGTGCTCACTAGAAAGACAGAGAGAGATAGAGAGACAGAAAGCAAGAAATCACCCCCAGGGGGGATGGCCATGCTGCAATTCCTTCTCCTCCATTCTCCTTTGGGATCTTGGGCACACACGCACACGTGCCTGGCTTGAGTCTAAGCCACCGGGTCTGGGACTTGAACCACGGTCAGTTACATGGGAATCCAACAACATAGCCATTGTGCCAACTGCTGGTCCCTCAAATAATTATTTTTTTTTAAATTTACTATAGGACATGTGCATTCAGTAGAGAAAGACAGAGAGAGAAAGTGAGAAAACAGGACTGAAACCACAGTTGGTCATGTGGGAGTCCAGCGCCTCAACCACCAAGCTACCTGCTGGTCCCCACAGCCATCTTCTGAAAGATTGGACCTTGGGGCTCAGAGACTGGGCAGATTCCAGGCAGGGCAGAACACAGGGCAAAGGTACACAGTGGCCAGCTGTCTGCCTGCCTGTCACCCTTCTACCACGGTACGAGATGTCTCTGGGGCACCCTGTGTCCCAGCCGTCATCATTCCCGGGCCCTCTGTGACTCACCCTGTCCAATTTGAGCACTGTGCAACAATGGCAACCTCACAAAATCTTTTGAGCCACAGTATGGCTTTAAAGAAGAACGGCCCTGCAATGAATACTGAGGGCAGGGGATGGAGATGAGGGCAGCTATAATGGGGACAGCCAACGAGATTAGAAAATCCTTTGGTGGTTTCCAAAACCCAGTGTGATGTGTCATGGTCCTGGAATGAGTTGGGTGTGGCCAGGTCCATGTCTGAAAACAGGAGGATGGACACAATGACTCCTGGAACACTCTGGCAGAGGTCTGATCTCTCTTTGTTTAGTGAGGTCAGCTTCAGTCTTGTCTGTCCAGAGATTGGTTCATGCTTCACTCTTTTTTCATTGTTTTTAATGAGAGAGAGCATGTATGCACACACGAGAGAGAGACGTACCCTTGACAAGGTTTCATCATGCCAGGATCCCCATTCCTCAGACCGCCAGCTCCTCGGAATCCTGGGTGCTCATGAGTCTGGCCTGTTTTCAGGCTGACCTGCTATCCAAAACTACAGTTGCCATAAGGCTTCCAGTTTTCCAGAACACTTTAGTTATCACTACAGCTGGGCTTTTTTCTTTTCTTTTCCTTTCTTTTCTTCTTTCCTTTTCTTTCTTTCTCTTTTTTTTAATAATTATTTTATTTTATTTTATTTTATTCATTGTCATTATTTTAATTTTATTTTTATTGTTTTGAAGTTGACCAGAGAGAGGGTTGACCAGTAAGAAAGCAAGCTGCCAGGTCTGGGTCTCGAACCATAGTCAGTCATGTAGGAGTTCAGCTACCTTAACCACCACACCACCTGCTGGCCCTTTTATTTTCTTAAGAGAGATTTTTGCTATAGGGCACATGTGCTCACCAGAGAGAAAGAGAGATAGAGAGACAGAAAGCAAGAAACGGTCCTTCAGAGGGGATGGCCATGTCGCAATCCCTTTTTCTCCATTCTCCTCTTGGGATTTTGGGCTTGCACACACACATGCTCAGCCTGAGTTTTAAGCTGCTGGGCTCAGGACTCCAGCTGTAGTCAACTACTTGGGAATCCAGCTACATAACCATTATGCCATGTGCTGGTCCCCTTTCCTTTCCTTCCTTTTTCTTTCTTTCTTTATCTCTCTCCTTTTCTTTCTTTCTTTTTTTTTTTCTTTTTCTTTTTTTTTTTTTTGCTATGGCACAATTCTCCAGCCTCAGCACCCTGAATCCCCGGAACTACAGGCACACACCACTGTGCCCTGGTTTCGGATTGGACTGGGAATCAAACCCAGGCCTTCACATGGTCTCGGCCTACAGAGCACATTCCCTTAACAGGACACACCCCCATGGCTGGGCTGGGACACTTAAGTCTTCTATTCAGAGATATTGTAGGCTTAGTTTATAAAGGAATGTTTCTTTCTACATCTTTTCTTCACTGCTAAGGGAAAACAAACAAATGAAAAACCTAAAAATAACTGAAATCTGGATTGAAGCTGGTGTTGGATTTCAGGAGAACAGGCAGTGCTGGGACCTCTCCCCTGGAAGCCTGGCCAATATTGATAGTGGCTGCCCTTGGGAGGCAGTCCTTTGGAGACCCTGTCCAAGGTGCCGACCCCTCAAATCTCACGTAAGCAGCAGTGCCCCCCACATGAGCCCCTGCTGTCCTGTCCTCTGCCCACCCAAACCCCACCCAAACCCCCAGGGCCAGCTCAGTTTCACCATTTCCCAAAGCCCTTCCCCATCCCTGAGTCCGTACTGGATTCACATAGGCTCTGAGGCTGGAAGGTCAGGGGCACAGAGAGCCCAAAGGCCGCCCTTAGTGGTCTCTTAATGAATCCAACACCCAACAATGTGCTAAAGTTGGAATCTGCCAGGCTTGATTCTCCCATTTACCTGTGCTCACCGCACCTCTGCGTCTCCTCTTGAGGCACCTATGACATGGCCCATGTTCTGGGCACTTGGGTACAAGTGCAAACTAAGCAAAGTCCCTGCACGTACGGAGCTGACATGACAGGAGAGGACATAGACAGAGGACAAGCACGTAAACCAATAACTAGAGCATGTCAGATGGTGGTGCCATGGAGACAAACAGAGCTGGTGAAGTCAATGGGCCTGATAGAAAGTAAAGGAGGGAGCCGTGTGGATAAATACAGAAAGAACATTTCATTCAGGCAGAACAGTCAGTGCCAAGGTCCAGAGGCAGGAGCATCCTTAGCATTTTTTTTTTTTAAGAATTATTGGGACCAGCAGTTGGCGTAATAGCTATGTCACTGGACTCCCATGTAGTCAACTGTGGTTCAAGTCCCAGACCCAGTGGCTTAAACTCATACTGGGTGTGTGTGTGTGTGTGCCAAGATCCCGAGAGGAGAATGGAGGAGAAGGGTGCCCATGTTTTCAGGCACTGTTGCTCCACAGGCTGAAGCCACATAGGAGTCACAGGTTCAATTCCTAGCTCACCCTGAAAAAAGCCAGGCATGGTGATGTGTGCTTTTAATCCCAGTTACTCAGGAGACTGAGGCAGGAGGATCATGACAGAGCAAAACCTTGTCTTCAAAATAAAATAGAGGGATCAGCGGATGGTGTAGTGGTTACATCACTGAACTCCCACATGGCAGACCACAGTTCAAGTCCTGGACCCAGTGGCTTCAAAATCATGCAAGGTGTGTGTGCATGCATGTGCAAGATCCCAGGAGAATGGTGAAGGGATTATGACATGGCCATTCCCCCTGAGGGGTGATTTCTCACTTTCCCTCTTACTGTCTCTGTCTCGGTCTCTCTCCAGCGAGCACATGGGCCATAAGGCAAAAATCTTTTAAAAAAATAAATAGATAAACAAATAAATTAATTAAATAGAGATTGGGGCCAACAGGTGGTATGTGGTTAGGTTCTGGACTCCTGCATGGCTATATGCAGTTCAAGTTCTGGACCTGGCGGCTTTCTTTCTCACTTTCCGTTTTTCTCTCTGATTTTCTGTGGTCAAATTAAAAATAATAATAACAATAACAAATAAAATTAAATGAATAATTAGTTTTAAAAAGAAAAAGAAAATAGAGACCATTCAAATGTCTATCAATAAGGGAATGGATAAATAAATAATGGCATATCTGTGCAGTGGGATATTATGCAACAAGAAAATAGAACAAACCACTAATAAATGCAACAATCTGGACGAATCTTAATTGCATTGTGCTAAGCAAAAGAAACATCACACAGAGGCCAGCAGGTGGCGTAGTGGTTAAGGTGCTAGATCCCACGTGGTCGACTACAATTGGAATCTCGGATCTGGCAGCTTAAAACTCATGCCAGGTGCATGTGTGTGCATGTCCAAAATCCCGAGAGGAGAAGGGATTGCAGTGTGGCTATCCCTCCTGGGGAGTGATTTCTCACTCTCTGTCTCTGTGTCTCTTTCTGTTTCTCAGGCAAGCACACGCTCCCTATAGCAAAAATCACTCAAAAATAAAATTTTTAAAAGATAAGCATTATGCAAAAGAATACAAAGCTGGGACAGCTCTGTGGCCTGGTGGTTAGGACAGCCAATTTCCGCATGGCTGACTGCACAATCTGACTACTGGACATTGCAGTTTGAGAAACATGACGTGTGTGTGCACTCATGCCCAAAATCTTGAAAGGAGGGAGAGAGAGAGAAGAAGGGATTGTAGCATAACCATTTACCATGGGGTTCTTTCTCCTCTCCCTCTCTCTGTCTCTCTGTCTCTCTCTGGTAAGCACACACACCAGTTAGCAAAAAAAAAAAAAAAAAAACCTATATGATTCCATTTTTTTAGGTTTTGCCATAGAGTGTGTGCACTCACCAGAAAGAGACAGTGAAAAATTGCTCCTCGGGGGGTTGGCCACACCGCAATCCCTTCTCTTCCATTCTACTCCTGGGATTTTGAGTGTGCATGCACACATGCCTGG
The DNA here is from genome assembly GCF_000334495.1 of Tupaia belangeri chinensis. NCBI lineage: Eukaryota > Metazoa > Chordata > Mammalia > Scandentia > Tupaiidae > Tupaia > Tupaia belangeri. The sequence continues at coordinate 2,272,657 of NW_006203419.1, read as the reverse complement.
CATGATTTTCAAGCCACCAGGCCCAGGACTCAAACCACCATCAGCTATGTGGGAGTCTAGTGCCTTAACCATTACAGCACCTGCCAGCTCCAAAACTGTATAATACTTTTTACATGTAGTTCACAAACAAGCTAAGATCAGAGTAGTCATTTCCTGGGGAGGGAGATGACAAGTAAGGGAAAAAGCCACTGAACAGAATCCTTCAGCTGTATGCATCTTACTATGTGTAAATGAAACTTGAATTTAAAAATAAATGGCACAATGAAAAGAAGGTGACTGTTGGAGCCAGGCACCCTAAAAAGATGGAATGGTGTGGGGTACTCATCACATTATTTATTTATGTATTTGCTGCCCACGATCTGAAACTCCTCCTTTTGTTTGGAGAAGCCCAACGTTGTGATTCACTTTCTCCAGCTACAAGGGAGCTGGTCCAGAACCAAGCTCAGTTTGGTTATGCCCCCCACCCCCTGAGCTCTGAGCAGTGTGGGGCAAGGGCCACAGAAGAGCAGAGACACTGAGGACATGCCCACAGAGATGGTAGCGCCACCAACAGCGCCCAGCCACATTCCTCCTGTGGTCAGTCCTTCTGGGCAATCCTGTAAATTGCCCTGGCCTCTTCTAATCCATCCCTCTTCTGCTTATGCCACTCCGAACCAGTTTCTGTGGTTTGTGACCCAATACCCTGGTGACAAATGCTGTGTGAGAAGAGTGCAGAGCTGAGCGTCAGAGAGCTGGGTGGTGCCCTAACTCACTCTGGTTTGTCAAGTCCTGAACAGCCAGCGAGCTTGTCCCATGACCAGCCCAGTTCACAAGGGAGAGCCATTAGGCATGAGGGGAGAGTTGTCAAGGGCCGCTCCAGAGCAAGCTGGCCCAGCAGGATACTAGCTTTAGCTCTATAGGTGAGGGCTGCAGCTCACCAGCTTCGCTGGATTTAGGGAGTTTATAGGATTTAATTCTACCCACAGATCTGGATCCTTGTAACCTGGACTAAATACTAGATAAGAGCAGCTTTCAAAAAATGAAGGGCCCAATACCCTGCCTGGGAACTATCTCCTAGGAGGAAGCACATACTGGGCCTCAGGGATCCTCAGGAAGAGAAGATGGAACCCAAGACGTGAGGTATGTCTTAGAGGTCATAGATGTGCATGTGTGCACCCACACAGACACACATACATAGGCACACACACAAACACATCCTATGTGACACACTTGGGTACACACGCATGTGGACATGCACACATGGACACACATACATATCACACAACACACACACATACACGGACTCAACACACAAATTAGCCAAATTAGCCTCCTCAAAGAGGAGAATCTCTCACTTCTTCATCCCCTTGTTAGTTTCTCCTGGGGATCAAAATAGGAAAGATGAGAGAGTGCTAGGACAGTCTCCCTGACAGGAAGGAAGCCACACAAAAGCTGGTTGTAGCCGTGAGGGAAGCATCTGCAGAAGCCTCAACCAGGCTGGAAGCTACAATTTTGTGTTGGGTCAGATTGAATATCCAACTCAGATGAAGGAAGGCACTTTGACCCCTGAGATTTGGTTGATTGTGTCAGTTAGCTAATGCAGTGTAACAAATCCCTCCAAAATGTGGTGAGTTAAAATAATAAGCATTGGGACCAGCAGTTAGCGTAATGGCTATGTCACTGGACTCCCATGTAGTTGATCGCAGTTTGAATCCCAGAACCGGTGGCTTAAACTCACGCCGGGCGCATGTGCATGCATGCCCAAGATCCTGAGAGGAGAATGGAGAAGGGATTGTGGCGTGGCCATCCCCTGTGGGGGTGATTTCTCGCTTTCTGTCTTTCTGTCTCTCTCTGTCTTTCTGGTGAGCACACGTGCCCTATAGGGTTGTAGCCGTGAGGGAAGCATCTGCAGAAGCCTCAACCAGGCTGGAAGCTACAATTTTGTGTTGGGTCAGATTGAATATCCAACTCAGATGAAGGAAGGCACTTTGACCCCTGAGATTTGGTTGATTGTGTCAGTTAGCTAATGCAGTGTAACAAATCCCTCCAAAATGTGGTGAGTTAAAATAATAAGCATTGGGACCAGCAGTTAGCGTAATGGCTATGTCACTGGACTCCCATGTAGTTGATCGCAGTTTGAATCCCAGAACCGGTGGCTTAAACTCACGCCGGGCGCATGTGCATGCATGCCCAAGATCCTGAGAGGAGAATGGAGAAGGGATTGTGGCGTGGCCATCCCCTGTGGGGGTGATTTCTCGCTTTCTGTCTTTCTGTCTCTCTCTGTCTTTCTGGTGAGCACACGTGCCCTATAGAAAAAAAAAAAAAACCACACCTCTCCAATAAAATAAAATAAAATAAGCATTTACTACTATTTATGAGTCTGTGGTCAACTGGGTGGTTCTTTCTGTATTGTCTGGAATCACACATGTGACTATAGTCAGTTAAGATGTATCTTTCTTTTTTTTCCCCCCAGGTTTTTGCCATAGGGTGCATGCTCACCTGAGCGAGATAGACAGAGAAAGGGAAAATAAGAAATCACCCTTCCAGGGGGAATGGCCATACGACAATCATTTCTCCTCCATTCTCCTTTTGAGATTTTGGGCATGCATGCACACACACTCAGCATAATTTTCAAGCCACCAATTGCAGTTGATTATGTTGGGAGTCCAGCGCCTTAACCACCATGTCACCTGCTGGCCCCGACTTAAGACATATCTTTGCTGATGTTGGCTGGACTCTCCAACCTGTTTGGAGAGTCGCACCAGATGGTGATTGGTTGGACTCGGCCTCAGCCAGGAAGCATAGCTCTGCTCCATGTGGTCTCTCACCCTCCAGTAGGGGCTTATTCATGTGATGATAGCAGCACTTCAGAAACCAAGCAAAAGCAGTCAGGATCTCTTGAGGCCTAGGCTCAGGAAAGACTGAACATCACTTCCCCCATCTACCATTGGGTAAAGCAAGTGACAAGTCCCAACCAGATTCAAGGGGTAAGGAAAGAGACTCCTCCTTTCAATGGGAGAGGCTAAAAGAGCCTATTGTATAGAGTGTCACTTCATGGAGAGGCAGAGAATTGGGAACGCTTTTGCAATCCATCTGCTACACAGGGCAATGCCATCCTGTTATAGAATCTGCCAAACCCTAGGTTTTCAAGCAAACCCCCAAAACACTCGTTTCAAGCAAACCCCAACTCATTGGCTTCATTGAGGGCAGCCTCTGGCCTGACTCTCCAAAAGAGATCCCTCCCATCCTGGAGTCTAGAGCAAATAATAACTGAGATAGCCACCGGGAGCCCTGGAAGCCAGTCCTCACCTCTGATTCTGAATGGGTACCAGAAGAGAAAGTAGGCAAGAGAGCCAAAGGAGGAGAGGGAGTGAGAGGCTGAATACCCTTTCTGGTGACCAGAACCCACCTGCAGACAATGAGAACAGGGCACGATTTTAGCATCTCCCCTCTCCTCTACTCCTCTCCTACTTCCAGCTTCTCCTGGAAACCAAGCTCTCGCCAGCCTCCCCTGAATCACATCACCCATGCCTCCTTTCTGGTAGGACTCCAGGCTCCAAAACCACCTGCTCCCGAATTATCCCAACTACTTCTAGATTTTGACAGTTCTTTCCTGCACTCCCTGCTCTCCGATAGCTGCTGGGGATGATAAATCCTATCTCTTTTAGCGTCAGGGTAGTTTTAGTCAATAGGTTTCATCTCTAAGCAACAACAATAATGATACTAACAGCTTCCATTTCTTGGGTACTGACTGTATGCCAGGTCTCAGGCTAAATGCTTCGCAGAGATTTTTTTTTTTTTTGAGAAGTTTTTGACTTTTTTTGTTTGTTTGTTTGTTTTGTTTTGTTTTGTGTTTGCTACAGGGCACGTGCGCTCGCCAAAGAGACAGAGAGAGACAAAAAGCAAAAAATCACCCCCAGGGGGGATTGCCATGCCGCAATCCCTTCTCCTCCATTCTCCTCTTGGGATCTTGGGCACGCATGCACATGTGCCCGACATGAGTATAAGCCACCGGGTCTGGAACTTGAACCACAGTTGACTGCATGGGAGTCCAGCGACATAGCCATTACACTAACTGCTGGTCCCACTTCTCAGAGATTTTTATGGGTTATTCCTTTACTGTTTCAGGGGCTAAGTAGACTACTCTCTCTTTTTAAAAAAATATAATTATTTTATTTAACTTTATTTACTTTCATTTGACCAGAGAGGACAGAGTGAGAGAGAGAGAGAGAAAGTGAGAAAGCAAGCCACCGGGTCCAGGACTCAATCCAGAGTCGGCCATGTGGGAGTTCAACGCCCTTAACCACCACACCACCTGCTGACCTCAAACACTCTCTTTAAAGGGATTATAGCCATTACGCTAACTGCTGGGCCCCCCCTCACTGCTTTTTTATCCCAGTCTCACTTCTTCACTCTCCTGCCAGAGGTCCTTGGGATTTCTTCACGTATCAGCTCCTTGCACTCAAATCTTTGTCACGGGGTCTTCTCCTTGAAAAAGTAGACTAGAAATCTACCTTTGTGAGGCCAATCTTGCTAAGCTGGTGGTCTGGGAGGCTCTCACCAAGCCCGACCTCTGATTCAGTAGCTTAAGCTACCTGAAAATGATAGAGCCTCTGGGTTTTTCAATGAGAAGTCATTTCCACCCCTAGGCATACAAGCCAGAAAATACCTAAAAGACAAATTTTCTTTCCTGTAAGTCCCTCGTATACCTAATGATTCCTCTAGCAGGGCCTCTTTACTGCAGGGCAGAGATGACACATAATTTCATCTGAAGTGACACTCTAATCGATTAATAAAAGCTACCTGGAGTTTCCCTCTAGGCTTGGGGTAAACAGAAATGATTATTATGTCTCCCTTGAGCACAGGGCTGGGTCAATAGTGGCCTTAGGTCTGCCGCCATGGTTCTAGAAGCAAGCTAGCTTCTTCATGGTGAAGTTCCTTTAGAATTCCTGTTCCACTTAGGCTTTCTCTGCCTCTTGCTGGGCTACTTCTTTCACCTAACTTGCCCCATTTCTGACAGCAAGTTCATGCAGCAAGCATGGCCACCCATTTTATGGATGAGGGAACAGGAGGCTCTGAGACGTTAAGTGACTTTTCAGGCATCCCAGAATGTATAGGTCTAGAGCAGAGGTTCTTAATCAGGTCTGTCTGAATATAAAATCAGGTCTATAAAAGGATAAAGCCCCCAGACTATATTCTTTCATAGAAAAGGAAGTAGTAGGGGCTAGCAGGTAACATGGTAGTTAAGGTATTGGACTTCCACATGGCCAACTGTGGTTTGAGTCCCAGACCCAGCACCTTGAAAATCACACCAGGCACATGCGCGTGCATGCCCAAAATCCCAAGAGGAGAGAGGATTGAGATGTAGACATCCCCCACCCTCTAGGAGTGATTACTCACTTTCCCTCTCTCTGTCTCTCTCCAGCAAGTATACCTGCCTTATAGCAAAAGGCTTTTTAAAAAAAGGAAGCAGTAAATGTCTTTCACCAAAGAGAGTAGTCAAACACTTTAGAGAAGATTTCCTCCGCTGACTGGCACACCAGATACCCTTACCCTTCATTGTCCTCTCCCCTAGGTGGAGTAGAAGGCTCTTTGGGGGCCAGTGAAGAGTCCTTTCTCACTCCACAGGCACCCAGCAATACCCCCTACCAGGTCTGTGCTCCACCATCTCTTGTCTGGACTTCACTGTCCCCACCTGAGGCCTCTGCTCTCACTTATTTGTTGTCCTTGAGCAGTGTCTCTCAGAGAAAGGGCTGGAGGCCTCCTGGGAAAGCTGGAGGCAAAATCGTAACCAGAGCAGGCATGACTGGGACACTTCCAAACCTCCAAATTATGGAAAAACCCAGCAGAGGCCTTCCCAGGGTGGTGACTCAGCGCTCCTACAGGCAGGGGCTGCAGGTGGGGCCCGGGCCACAGCCTCGGCCTGCAGCCCACTGACCAGGCAGCTTGCCTGCTCACCCGGGATTGGCTCATGCTCTCTCCCAAAGAGCAGCTCAGGACTTTGAGTACATTCCCATTACTGTACGTCTGGCCCCCTGCTCCTGGAAGTGGTGACATGCCACTCTGAGAAGCCTTGGGGATAGGCTGTGTGGACCCAGATCTTTCCCCCTACAAGCACAGCCCTCGATATCCCCCACTTCCTGCCTGGTAGAGATGCCAGGCCTGTTCTGTGTTGTTCTGTGGAATGAGGCAGCAGTAAGGAGTGAGTCAGAGAGGGAGGGAGTGACAAACCCATGAAGACCATTCTCGAGGTGAGGACTCTCCCCTCTCCTCATCCCAGGACTCCCTCCCCCAAGGACCCTCTTCACTCTCATCAGCCTCTGCTCAGGCATCCTCTGGGCCATCTCCATGGGACAACGCCAGGGCTCAGCAGGCTGACCTAACGTCACTAGACCTGGGTTTTAGTTCTCACTAACAAGTATCTTAGGGTCACTCCTTAGACTCAGCCTGAGATGGGATTCATGGACACATAATTTCCTGAGATGATATTCTTGAGAGGAGTAGAGGGCAAAGTATGGCTGTGGTCTCTGCCAAAGTCCAGCCTCAGCCTGATCCTCGGGGAGCTCTGGGGTGTGAATGGTCTATGCATTGTCCCCCTTGAGGGAAGCAGACCAGGGTCTTGCACCTCCGTGTCAGTCTGTCATTTTCTATCCCTGGAGGATAGAGAGCTAGGGATGGGAGAAAGGTATGTAAGTTCCTAGATTCTGGACAAGAACAATCCCATCAACCAGAATGCTCCAGAGAAGACCTTATGGTGGAGGGGTTGCTCTGGCTAGATGTCACCTACCACCCTGGGCAAGAGGTCGTTGATTCTTCTGTCAAATGAGCCTACCGCTTACCATCTAGGTCAGGAAGGTTCACCTGAATCAGGTCATTACAGAACTAAGCACAAGAACTCCAACACAGGGTAGGCCCACAGTCCCCGGGTTACCATTCCCACTGCTTGGTAGAGCCCTCTTAGTAAGGAGGTTAATTTTATGTGTCATCTTGATGGGCCTCAGTGCTCAGATATTTGGTCAAGCATTATTCTGGATGTTTCTGTGAGAATGCTTTTTGGACGAGATTAGCATTTAAATCAATGAACTTTGAATCAAGCAGATTGCTCTCTATAATATGGGTGGGTCTCATCCAATCAACTGAAGGCCAGAATAGAACCAAAGATTGACTCCCTCTGAGCAAGGGAAATTCTACTTGCAGACGGCTTTCAGACTGGAACCACAGTATCAGCTCTTCCTGGATCACAACCTGCCAGCCTGTTCTACATATTTTGGACTTGCCAGCCCTCCATAATTGCTTGAGCCAAAAATGAACACCTCCTCTTCCTCCTCCCCTCCCCACGTATATTTGTATTGTCTTATCTTGATCTATTCATTCTGTTTCTCTGGAGAACTCTGACTAATACAGAGAGAAAGGAGAGCTAGAGGTGAGTAACCCAGGGCATATTCCTGTGCATCGCCCAACCATGCTCGTAGGAAGTTCATGATACTTCAAATTCCTGCCTGCTGCAAGGCTGAATTCTTGGGAATTGCAACAGATCCCCACTCTTGGCAGAGCCTGACATTCACTTGACAGGGTCTACTCCCCAAGGAGCCCCTTCATGAAGGCATCCCCAGGCACCTCCTACCAGTTCCACCAGCCAGGCCTCCAGCTCTCTATGGTCCTTCCCTTTCCAGTCTAAGGTGATAGGGTCATGGGTGGAGAAATGAGTTCCTGGGACAGAGGGAGAGAGACCCAGGGGCAGCAGTTGCCAGAATTCACTGCTCCTATGATTTCAGCAGGCTGCTGAGGACTCACTTTTTCAGGATGCTGAGGACTCAGGGCCAACTCAATGGGGCAGAGTCTTCGCTATAACCCACCTAGTCAGCCTTCACATCATCACACATCAAGCTCCTGTGACTGACTTTGTCAAGTGAGAGTTAAGCCCCAAAAGCCATTGACCCCTGGGCATTCCTTTTTTTTTTTTTTTGAGCGGTTTTTGCTATAGGGTGCATGCGCTCACCAGAAAGACAGAGAGAGACAGAGAGACAGAAAGCAAAAAATCACCCACCAGGGGGATGGCCACACCACAATCCCTTCTCTTCTATTCTCCTCTCAGGATCTTGGACACACCCACACACGTGCCCGGCATGAATTTAAGCCACCAGGTCCAGGACTCGAATCACGGTCAACTCCATGGGAGTCCCGTGACATAGCCATTATGCCAACTGCTGGTCCCAACTCTGGGCATTCAAAAGACTGAATTTTTTTTGTTTTCTAAAATGTCTAAATTGGGACCAGCGGGTGGTGTGGTGGTTAAGGTGCTGGACTCCCACATGATCAATCACAGTTCGAGTCCCAGACCTGGTGGTTTGCTTTCTCACTCTCCCTCTCTCTGTTTAAATTGAATAATAATAATAAATACAATTAGATAAATGTTAATTTTTTAATGTTTAAGTATAATTTACACAGCTTAAGTGTATTGCACAATGAATTTTCATTTATGTATAAACATGCTTATGCAACCCACACCCCCTTTAAGATACAGAACATTCTCAGCCACCTTCTCTTCTGCTGCTGAAAGTTCCCTCTGCCCTTCCCATTCAATACTTTCTCCTTTTATTCTGATACTAGATGCATTTTACTTTTTCTTTTTTAAAGTTTATTGATTTTATGTCTTTCATGAAAGAAAGAGATAGGCGCTTATGACAGGGTCTTGTCATGTCAGGATTCGCTTTCCCCAGCACTCCTGCTAGTTGGGATCTTGGGCACATGTGTCTGTGTTTCAAGTCAACTCAGGATCTGAACCCACAGGCAGCCATGTGGCTTCCAGAGCTGCAGATCAGTTCACTGCTGCCTGCACCAAAGCAGCCGGGCCTAGCTTACCTCTTCTCCAATTTCCTATAAATAGCTGCATAGTATGTGTTCATACATTGCAGCATTGCTTGTATCAGCAGTTTGTCCCTTTTATTATTAAGTAGTATCCCACTATGTGAATATACTGCAATTTCTTTATTCATTCTTGTGTTGATGAACCTTTGAGTTATGTCCAGTTTGGGACTATTAAAGGTGAAGTTGTCCACGGTTGAAGTCCTGGACCTAGCAACTTACTCTCTCTCTCTCTCCCTCTCTGTCTCTCCCTGGTCAATCTGAAGAACAATAATAATTAATTAATTAATTAAACAATTATTTTTGAGAGTTTTTTTTTTCTATAGGATGCATGCACTTGCCAGACAGACAGAGACAGAGAGACAGAAAGCGAGAAATCACCCCCCAGGGGGGCATGGCCATGCCGCAATCCCTTCTCCTCCGTTCTCTTCTCAGGATCTTGGGCATGCACGCACACACGCCCGACGTGAGTTTGAAGCCCCCGGGTCTGGGACGCGAACCGCGGTCGACTACATGGGAGTCCAGCAACATAGCCATTACGCTAACTGCTTGTCCCAATAAAATAATTATTTAAAAAAATAATGAAGTTGTGGGGCCAGCAGGTGGCATAGTGGTTAAGGTGTTGGACTCCCACACAGCTGACAGTGGCTCAAGTCCCAGACCCAGGTGTCTGAAACTCACGCCAGGTGCATGTGTGTGCATGCCCAAAATCCCAAGAAGAGAATGGAGAAGAAAGGACCGTGGCATGGCCAATCCCCCTGGGGTAAAGGGTTCTCATTTTCTCTCTCTCTGTCTCTCTAGTCAGTACATGTGACCTTATAGCAGAAATCTCTCAAAAAAAAAAAAAAAGAAGAAGTTGCTAGAAACATTCCAATACATCCATGTATTAGGTTCTTGGGAAAGTTATGATATGTTTTTCTATGCAAAAATGCATTAGGATTTTCTAGACAGCCCAATATTTTTTTCCACTAAACACTTTTTTCTTCAGGATATATATATACCTATATATATATATACTTTGCCATAGGGCATGTGGGCTTGCTAGAGAGAAACAGAGAGAGGGAATGTGAGAAATCACTTCCTGGAGGGAACGTCTAAGCCACAATCCCTTCTCCTCTTCTCTTAGGATTTTGGGCACCCACACATATGTGCCTGGTGTGATTCTCAAATCGCTGGGTCCAGGACTCAAGTCACGTGGGAGTCGAGCACCTTAACCACCACACCACCTGCTGGCCCTACTTCAGGCTATATTTCTAGGAATGGAATTGTTGAATCATGGGTCAAGGAGGTATTATGGGTTGAATTGTGTCCCCCAAAAAGATATAATAAAGCTTTAATCCTTGGTACCTATCAACATAATTTTATTTGGAAATAGAGTCTTTGCAGATGTAACTGAGTTATGAGGGGGCTGAGCCCTAATCAGACAGGACTGGTATAGTATATACAATCCAATAGGACTGGCTTCTAAGACGGATACTTGGACATAGATATACACCAAAGAAAGGACCATGCGATGACAGGCAGAGACTGAAGTGATTCGGCTTCAAGCTAAGGAATGCAAAGCTTGCTGGTGACACCGGAGACTCAGAACGACATGGAATAGATTCTCTTTGTTGGAGAGAACATGGCCAGGCCAGCACCTTCATTTCGGACTTGTAGCTCAGCTCCAGAATGGTGAGAGAATACATTTCTGTCATTTATGGACACCCATTGTCTGGCACTTTGTGGGTGGCCCTAGGAAATGGATACAGTGAGTTTGGGAAATATTGCCTAGCCGTCTGCCAGAGTGCCAACCACCAAACGCCACACCCACTTATTGCCCTCTTATGGGATCTGTTAGAGCCCCTAGTTAGTCTTTCCCAGGCAAATCTTCCATCTCTAAACCCTAGTATGGAAATAAAGGCTCAGAGGGGCCAGCAGGTGGCATGGTGGTTAAAGGTGCCAAACTCTCACATGGCCGAGCACAGTTCAAGTCCCGGACCTGCTTCCTCACTTTCCCATTCTCTCTCTGGTCAAAAAAAAAAAAAAAAAAAAGATAACAAATGGAATTGAATAAATAAATACTCTTAATTTTTTTTAAAAAAAGAATTATAGAAATAAAGGCTCAGAGAGAGTTAGTAACTTGCCCAAGTTTACACAGCTGGCGAGTGGTAGAGCCAAGACAAACTGTAACGGACTGGTTCTAAAGCCCAGGATTTTTCACTTGGGCCCCAAAGAATATCCCTACCTGACACCAAACAGGCAGGCTGCTGGCAGACTTCTCAGAGCTCATTCCCGCTGGCTCACTTCACGTTTCGGCCTGTGAGTCAGAGCAGCCAGAGTCTTTATGAGCCTCTAAATGGGATAACTACCTGATAACCTGATGATGCCAAAGCCACATGTGAGGCTCCCGCCCTCGTAACTACCGCATTTATAAGGAAATGAGTCTACCTTCTCCACCGCCTGTGGCCGCCTGCCCTTCACCAAGGCTCTGTGGAGTTTTTTTTTGTTTTGTTTTGTTTTTTCATTGTAGGGCACGTGCGCTCACCAGACAGACAGAGAGAGACAGAGACAGAAAGCGAGAAATCACCCCCCAGGGGGGATGGTCACGCCGCAATCCCTTCTCCTCCATTCTCCTCTCGGGATCTTGGGCACGCACGCACATGCGCCCGGCGTGCGTTTTAAGCCACCGGGTCCGGGACACGAACGGCGGTCGACTACGTGGGAGTCCAGCGACATAGCCATTACGCTAACTGCTGGTTCCCGGCTCTGTGGAGTTTTTCAGGCCAACCTAGGTGAGCAACAAAGAGGGGCTCCTCTGGGGTTTGGTTCCCAAGTCAATCTGTACATACCAGCTGTGTGTATGTGCAGGCCCATGTTCCCGACTGGCTGGGAAGGCTGCAGGGAAAGATCATGGCATGAGACGTTATTGGGGGTAGCTCTCTCTCTGTCTCATGAGAGAAAGAAACTGAAAAAAGAGGGCTCCAGCCCACTCTGCTCCTGGTCCTAGAGAACCTCCTCCACCCTACGTCTCCTTTCTTTCTGGGCCTCTGTGTCCTTCTCATGCAGTGGCGACCTGAGGAAGAGAGAGGCTGGGAGGAGACACCACAGGCAGAGTCCAAAAGGAAAAGGAAAGGGGGGATGGTGACATAATGAGATGGACAGGAAGGGCCTGGGCCTCTCAGTTGCTACTAATCAGAAACTGAGGACCAAGGCAAAACCCACCAAACAAAATGGGAATCTGTCACTTTCCTGGAACACCAGACCCAGACAGCAAGGCTGGCCTCAGAGCGGACGACAATCACTAGTGTCTGGTCCACCAGGCAGCTACCACCCCCATGATAATCCCCTCCAGCTCTCACGGTGCAGACTCCTTGTTTTTCTCTGACTCCCTCTGACCTGTCTCCATCACTGCCTCTTCACTCCTTCCCTGTGCCCTGTAGGACCATTTATCGTGTGTCAGACATGGTACTGGGGACACAGATAGGAGCAAAGCCACACAGTCCCTGCTTCCAGAGTTCACAATCAAATCTTTCCTCTTTCTCCTCTTTCTAAAGACTGGCATTTCTGGGACCAGCAGGTGGCGTGGTGGTTAAGGCACTGGACACTCCCACATGGCCAACCATGGTTTGAGTCCCAGACATAGTTGCCTTCTTTCTCATGTTCTCTCTCTCTCTCTCTCTTTCTCTGTCTCTCTCTGGTCAAATTAAATGAATGAATAAATAAAATTAAAAATAAATAATTATTTAAAAATGAATTATTTTAAAAAAAGATTGATGTTCCGGAAGTCCAGTCTGTAGCATTTCTCTCTCTCTTTCAGATTCTCTCCTCCAGTAATTTCATCCTCTCCAAAAATTTCATGTCTGCCTCTTCCCCAAAATCCAATTCTCCTTCTGGAATTGGCTAATTCTTACCCATCTCAAAACCCATCTCCTGAAAAAAAAAATTCTCCTCCCCCCTTTTTTTGAAAAAAAAAAAAAAAAAAAACAATTGCTATTGGATGGACTAGCAGTTAGCATAATGGCTATGTCGCTGGACTCCCATTTAGTCGACTGCAGTTGGAGTCCCGGACCTGGTGCCTTAAACTCACACCAGGCGCATGTGCGTGCATGCCCAAGATCCCAAGAGGAAAAAGGAAGAGAAGCGATTGCGGGGTGGCCATCCCCCCGGGGGGGTGATTTCTCACTTTCTGTCTCTCTGTCTCTCTCTGTCTTTCTAGGGAGTGCACGTGCCCTATAGCAAAAACCTCTCAAAAAAAAAAAAAAA